>NC_137116.1:27904794-27974794 GCF_949357685.1 Gobio gobio | reverse complement strand
AACTGAAGTTCTTCCTCTTTCAGCTGTCAGGCAGCTGACTAGCATGACAAAATGCTATTGCTGTTATTTTTATGTCACATTGTACCACTTAAGCAGCTTTGTGGTCTTTAACTGAGGCAATATTCAAACACTCTCCTAGAATCCCATATGAAAAAAAGCATTTACAGCAACCATATATCTTCCTTATTAAATCGGCCAGAATTACCTTCTGTGTTTCATGTAATTTTAATACATGTCCTATACAAAATTATGGCCACTTTCATACTAACAAACACACATAGCCCTACAATGTGTAAGGGATTTTGGGGTAGTATATGAATACTGTAATTTGTATTTGTAACTTTTGTAATTTTAAATTATGTTTAAAACTATGTAAAATTACAAACAATATCTGTAAATTAACAACTTGACTGTTATTTTAAGGATTATAGCCTATCATTAATGACAAATTACAATACTTATATTTTTTTTAGACTATACAGGAAAATTACTGTGTAATTTATGCAGTATTTTTCTGTTTTCATAAACATACACATTAATGTAAAATTACAAACAATATCTGTAAATGAACAACTTGGCCATTATTTTAAGGATTATACCATTAATGACAAATTACAGTAATTCTCATTTTTATACAGGGAAATTACTGTATTATTTATACAGTATTTTTCTGTTTTCTTAAATTACATACAAATGTATGTAAAATTACAGAAATAATCTGTAATCATATATGTAGCTCGTTATATTAAAGTTTTATCTCCATACTAACAATTTAACATTATTCGTAATTTTAAAGTAAATCTTATTAGTTTTATATTTACACTGTAAAAATACAATCATAAAAAAACGGTCAAATGACTGACAGCTACAGCTGCCAAACAAAAAACTTAAAATTAAAGTAAAATATCTTAAATAAAAATAATACTTTTACAGAAATTTACATGAAAGGTTTTAGTGAAAACAATTGGGGTTACTTGACTGTAACCCTGTTCCCTGATAAAGCGGAACGAGATGCTGCATAAGCTTATGCAAATGGTAATGCCTTTGGCATGACCAACTGTGAAAATAGTGTAAAAACACGTCAATGAAATTGACCCGGAGATATTTATAGCCTCAGACGTCATAGGCGCACATGCTACACGAGGCTATAAATAGATGAGCTTCAGCTGGAGCCATCAGATCTCTTTTGTTTGAAGACCAGTCCTGAAGTATCATCAGCACGGCCTAGCGATGTAGCATCTCGTTCCGCTTTATCAGGGAACAGGGTTACAGTCAAGTAACCCCAAGTGTTCCCTTTCAAAAGCTACACTCAATGCTGCATAAGCTTATGCAAATGGGAACAAGAATACCCACGCCGCCGTGCTTGATGGTGTCTGGACCCCTTTACGGTTGTGTAGGTGTGCACAGATGTGCACAGAACCTCAGATATTAGCTTGTGATGTCGATTCAAGGACATGAGAGCCCGGAGTGGCATGAGCATCCAAGCTATAAAATCTTATGAATGTGTGCGGAGAGGACCAACCTGCCGCATCACAAACACTTTGTAAGGGAGCACCCCTTGCTAACGCAGTAGAAGAGGCAACTCCCCTGGTGGAGTGAGCCCTTAAAGGGTTAGTTCACCCAAAAATGAAAATTCCGTCATTAATTACTTACCCTCATGTCGTTCGACACCCGTAAGACCTCCGTTCATTTTCGGAACACAAATGAAGATATTTTAGTTGAAATCTGAGGGCTCTGAAAGGCCTCCATCCTAAATAACGACTTAAATAGTGATGACGATTTCAAAACAAGGCATCATGAAGCTTAGAAGCGTTATGAATCAGTGAGTCGATTCAGCAGTTTGGATCGCCAAAGTCACGCGATATCAGCAGTTTGGCGGTTTGACACGCAATCCGAATCATGATTCGACTCACTGATTCATAACGCTTCGAAGCTTGACTGCATGCCTCATAGGCAAGAGCAATAGCATCCCTGACCCAATGTGACATTGTTTGTTTGGTGGCGGCAGAACCTCTGTTATGGCCCCCATGGCAAACAATCAATTGCTTTGACTTACACCACTGACTAGTGCGGTGGAAGTAGGCCTGAAGAGCACAGACTGGACACAGTCTATGATGTTTCTCCTGATCCGGCGTTGTCAACGGCGGAGGGCAGAAGGCAGAAGGTTTCAAGAGTGACAGGATGTACAGTCGAAAAAGGAACCTTGGGCAGGTAGTCAGGATGAGCATGCAAAATCACTTTCACCAAGCCTGGGGCAAAATCTAAGTAGGATGGCCTGCATGTCCCCAATTCTTTTCAGAGAAGTTATAGCCATAAGAAAAATCATCTTTATTGTCAGAAGTTTGTCAGATGCTGATTCTAGAGGTTCAAAGGGGGTCTCAACCAGACCCTCGAGGGCTAAAACTAAGTCCCATGAAGGAATCTTGGTTCTTACTGGAGGCCACAACTGCCTGGCACAACAAAGTGAGCAGGCAGAGAATGCCTCCCAAGCGGCACCCCATCCACCAGGGCGTGGCAAGCCGATAGAGCGGCCACATAAACCCTGAGAGTGGAGGGGCAAGTGCCTGATGACAATTTCTCTTGCAGAAAATCCAGAACTCCATGTGTCATACAGCCATCTTTCAAAGACACCCCATTTATTGGCATAAACTCTCCGAGTGGAGGACACCCTAGAACTTAGGATGGTCTCAGTAACTGCAGGCAAAAGCCCAGTGTCCCTCAAATGGTGCCCATCAGGGGCCAAACATTAAGGTTCCACAGGTTGGGCTTGGGGTGAGATATCATGCCCTCTGCCTAAGACAGAAGGTCCCTCCTTGCCGGAATCGCCATGGCAAGCCATTTAGGAGAGACACTATCTCCAAGAACCAAACCCTGTTCGACCATCGCAGCGCTATCGATAAGAAGCAAGACCCTTGTTGGCGAATCCTGGCTAAAACTATCGGGAGCAGAGCGACTGGAAGGAGGGCATACAGACACATTTTGGGCCATGTATGAACCATCACATCCAGACCCAGCAGGGCTGGGTGACTGAGAGAGAAGTAAAGGGGACATTGAAGAGGTTCACTTCCGCTCTGCAAAATCTGGTCCAGATCTGTTTGACTACTTCTGGGTGGAGTTTCCACCCCCCTTCTGTAATTCTGTCTGGACAGTAAATCTGCTCCCACATCCAACCCCCCTTGAATGTACACTGCTTGAGTGACAGGAACTTGTTCTGAGCCCAGAGAAAAATCTGTCTCGCTATTCTGATAGCGTGAGCACAAACCTCCCTGGTGATTATATATGAGACTTTAGCTGTACTGTCCACCCGCACTAGGACATGACTGCCCCTCAATTGGGGGAGAAAGTATTGCAGGGCCAGAAATACAGCCATCAACTCAAGGCAGTTGATGTGCCAACTGAGTTGATGACCCTCCCATTCCCGTTGGGCTGGACGACCACTTAAGGCCGCACCCCAGCCCGCCAGGGAAGCGTCCGTCGTTAGCAACTTGAGACGACAAGATACGCCTAGAGTGGGACCCAAGGCAAGAACTGGTCTGAATCTTATAGTTAGTGTACGAAGCCACATGGCGTGCCACTTAATTTGCCTGAGGATTGGCCCCAAGGCCTCTGGCTTTGAGCCACAACTGATCTCATGCGATTGTGCTAATATTAGCAATCGCCTATGTAATTCAAAATGTGAATGCCCCAGAATCCCAATGGAGCCAGTAATACATCCATGCATTTCGTATACGTGCGGTTACAAGGCTAACCATGAACATGTATAACCGGGGAAACATGTATTTGGTGAGCGAGCAAGCGAAAGGGACGGACCCGTCTCTTGCTCGTCAACAAACCCATTTGAGAGCTCCGAACACGGGTGCGGACTGAAAGTAGCCAAGATGAGCATAAAGCATTCTAACTGTAAAGGCTCGCAATGCTCGCACTCGTCTGACTCAATGCAGCGAACCACATGCTCTTCCCCAAACACACATTAATAAACGTGCGCATCCAGTTCTGTTATTGATTATATATTGCTATATATGTTATAGATTGCTCATCTATTTATAGCCTCGTGTAGCAGGTGCGCCTATGACTTCACCGGCCGAGGCTATAAATACCTTCAGGTCAATTTCATTGACGTGTTTTGTAACGGATAAATAAGGCAGGATACAATAGCAAGTAAAAGCTTGTTTATTGAGACAGAAGATCGCAGGTAGAAACCAGAAGGCCACTGGAATCACTCGATGATATGGCAGAAGATCACAGGTAGACACCAGAAAGCCACAAGGATCAGAGCGGTGCGTTGGCAGATGGTCCGGGCAGCACAGGGACGCTGCAGACAACCCAGCTTGGTGACGACGGTGAATACGGTGATGGTGGAACTCCAGGGTGCACACGGAACACAGGAAACAGGCAACTAGGGATGGCAGACGCGAAACAGACGTTTCGGGGCTTTGCCGAGATCCCGAAGCGCAGATGTTTCGAAACACTGCTCCGAACTGTGATTCGAAACACCCATGTCACGTGACTATGGCTAAATGAAGCTTCGAAGTGTTTCATCAGGTGGCGCTGCCGAAACTGCGTTGATTAAAGGGGGCGGGAACAAACCACACAGTCACACATCTGTATGAAACTAATTCCCCACAGTTTAAAAGTGAAGTTAATCCATCTTCACCTCGTGGGTTTTTGTGAGAGGAGAGTGATTTTGTGATAGCAGTGATTTTGTGATAGCAGTGATTTTGTGATAGCAGTGAGATTTATAGTGCGCTTTGGTTAGTTTATATTTAGGCTAGATTTAAATTAGATATATTGACTGATAGGTATAGACAGTGACATATAGTTAGGATAGATATAGTGACACATTCATATAGGCTAAGTTAGATAGTGACAGATAGATAGCACAGCATAAGTTAGATATATAGAATTATATAGATATAGATTCATAGGTGATATATAGATATATTAATAGAATATATAAAAATGGAGGCTGCACGCAAGAGATGCCGTACATCTGTGGTGTGGGAGCATTTCCATTTGGAAGCACCAAATAAAGTGAGATGTGTGTATTGTGATAGGCAGCTAGCCTTCTGCAACAATACATCATCCATGTATTTACATCATCCAAAAATATTTGTGCATGCCAGCAACAAGTGTCCCTTGTGAGAGGATTTTTTCAAAGGCTGGAGAAATTATATGTAAAAAAAGAAGTCGGCTGAGTCCTTCAACAGCAGAGCAATTCATATTTTTGAATAAAAATGTTTTGTGACAATTGTGACACATTGTGGCTTTATTTATTTTATTACTGTTCATTTTGTATAACAAACAAAATATATATAGTTCTTTACAATGACGAGGCTACAGGTTACAAAACCAAGATCATGTAATTGTCAGACAGATGTTAAAAACAATTTTTTTTACATGGATCATTGTCAAGGTATTTCAGATCAACACATGCAAATGACCACTAGATGGCGCCGTAGAGACGGGTGTCAGATTGATTCGAAGCTTCGAAACAATATGGCACATTTGCTTCAACTGCTTCAGTGCTTCACGAAGCCTCGGACTGCCCATCACTACCAAACAAACGCTCTGACAAAGACAAAGAGAACACAGAGAGACTAAATAGGGTGCGCTGATGATCTGCAGCTGGAGCGCTGATCAGCTGCGACAGGTGTAATGATCATCAGCCAACCAGCGGCTCCGCCCCATACAAACACACATACACACACACACAAGAATGAGATGGTGAATTCATGAACCGTGACATGTTTTCACACTATTTTCACAGATGGTCATGTCAAAGACATTTCCGTTTGCATAAGCTTATGCAGCATTGAGTGTAGCTTTTGAAAGGGAACACTGTTATTTTACAGATTTTTCCTTATTTAAATTTATTTATTTTTCTTAAATTTTATGTTTTTTTGTTTGGCAGCCTCTGCTGCCAGTCATTTGACCATTTTTTATAAAATTTTTTACTGTGTACTATAAAAAGTTATATATATGAGTTTTACATGATTACAGTAATAGTGTATGGTAGTAGAAAATAATGGAAATGACTGATATTCATATACAAATCATTTAAAGGTCTTAGATTGAATGCTATTCATAACTAAAATATGAATACACATAAACACAAATAATCCTTCATTCTTTTACAAAAGAAACAAAGATAAAATGATTTGTAGTTTTTTTATTTTATTTAATTAAACATATATGGACTTAAAAGAAAGCTCAAACATACTGTTAAGACACACATAAGGGATGTTTACATGTAAAAGAGGGCATATACATGAGCTAATGCTAATCGAAGCATTGTGTCTGTGTTTGGTTTCAAAGTACATTTTCCATCTTAACTCTATTAAACGTGCTTACACACACACACACACACACACACACACACACACACACACACACACACACACACACACACACACACACACACACACACACACACACACACACACACACACACACACACACACACACACACACACACACACACACTTTATTGTAGATATAGATATTTGAAACAAATTATAGAAATTAAAATCCTTGGTGCAAGTCTCCTTTTTATAACCATTTTCAAGTTTCATATTACTCATTATGTGGCACAATTGACAAGTACTACAATTTCAATAGAAATTAAGTAATGAATATTGACAAAATGGGATTTTAAACATTATAATAGTATTTTTTACAGTCTAAATATGAAGAATAGTACGACAAAATTACTTTTTTAACCAGCAGGTGGCAGCAGAGAATGACTCATTGGCTCACTTTCAGTTTAAAAGGGTCTGGATAGGGGGTAAAATCTTTCCGTGGCAGGGGCAGCTGCCAATGAGACCCGTCACCGCTATATGCGCCTGTCACTCTACCAGTCACCGCTAGTGGCAGCTGTCACTCGACCCGTCACCGCTATACGTGCCTGTCACTCGACCTGTCACGGCCATACGTGCCTGTCACTCGACCTGGCACCACTATACGTGCCTGTCACTCGACCTGGCACCACTATATGCACCTGTCACTCGACCTGGCACCACTATACGTGCCTGTCACTCGACCTGGCACCGCTATACGTGCCTGTCACTCGACCTGGCACGGCCATACGTGCCTGTCACTCGACCTGTCACGGCCATACGTGCCTGTCACTCGACCTGGCACGGCCATACGTGCCTGTCACTCGACCTGGCACGGCCATACGTGCCTGTCACTTGACCTGTCACCGCTATACGTGCCTGTCACTCGACCTGGCACGGCCATACGTGCCTGTCACGCAGTCCGTCACCACTATATGCACCTGTCACTCGACCAGTCACCGCTATACGTGCCTGTCTCTCGACCTGGCACGGCCATACGTGCCTGTCACTCGACCTGGCACGGCCATACGTGCCTGTCACGCAGTCCGTCACCACTATATGCACCTGTCACTCGACCAGTCACAGCTGTATGCACCTTCCTTGTGTCCCGTGATCGTTAAAGGGCTAATTGCAGGTTACATTATTAAAAGCGGCTCTCTCACTAGAAGAACCCGTCACCACAAAATGCGCCTGTCACGTGACCCGTTGGTTAAATTTTCTTAGGTTACTGTTGACAAGGAAAACGATTTCTGATTATGAAAGGTAGTTTTTTTGGTTTTTTTTGTCATTAAAATCTACCTATGTTTAGACTAGATTTGACAATACATTTCCGTGTAAATACTGTTAGGCTAAATTGCGTTAAAGAGGCCGTGTATTATAAATATGTATAAACATATAAATATATAAATTAGTATTTAAATAATTTTTACATAAATTATTTGAATGTCAATTTTAAATGGAGGCCTTTCTGAGCCATCGGATTTACACTAAAATATCTTCATTTGTGTTGCGAAGATGAACGGAGGTCTGACGGGTGTCCAACGACATGAAGAGAAGTCATTAATGACAACATTTTCGATGTTGGGTGAACTAACCCTTTAAACTTAAACCACTTGACAAATTTTAACAGAATATGGGGACATGGCATGAAACCAATATTTTGCAGATGGCCTCCCCTGCTCTTGGGCCTAAAGTATAGTTCAGATAGTACCACTTTGGCAAGTAACTTCAGTTTATTGAAACACATTTATCTTTGGCAGCTTGATGTGTTCTGTTGTAGCAGGCCTCTCTTATCACACAGTATGACATTCCTGCTGATGAAGTGCCATCAAAACCATGGTGGATTTGAACTTTGCACCCTTTAAAAGAGAAAGATGACACAGGTCTAAACTTTGCAGAAGTGTTTTAAGGAGGAACAAAAAAACAACAACAGTAAAAGTAAGGCTTATTCCAAAACAGTGTTTGACAGGAAAGCCATTTCTGCCTGAAACATGTGAAAGCCCTCAGTCTTGTGCAGAATGAATAGTGTTAGCTTTAAAAGACAAGAAGATACAGTTATGAAAGGGTGTGTGTACAGTGCACTTAATGTATTGTACCATATACTGTATCAAATTATATTTAAATATACCTCAGGGGTCAAAACTTCAAGAATGTAGGTTGTGCTTGGTAGGGAATCTCTAGGCAGTTGTGTTACTGTGTATATTCGTTCAATTATCCTCTCTGTCTGTAGCAAAACAGTTGTTAAATTTGTTCATATTAACATTTATATGCTTTAAAAATGTATAAAGTAACTTTGTAATTCTTTTTTTCAGAAAAAAAAAATCTGTAGAATATCTTCATTGACAATATCACATTTACAATGAAATGTGAGATGTTCAAATCTGTCTGACATATATATCTATACAGTGTATGCTTATGGTACAACATAAAAAAAAAACACAAACTTATTTTAACTATATAAATTGTTAAACAATATGAAATTGTACCTGTTCTTCGTCAAAAAAACAAAACTTTTTACTGAGTTTCATCTTGAGCTTTAGAGAAAATGTGGGATGTTCAAATAAGAACATCCTGTTGGATCGAATTGTTCCATTTTTCAAGCCATCGTGTAATTTCTGGAATGTTACATACAAAAGTAAGACAAATGTAAGAAATGTAAACTTTCAGTCAACAGCATATATTTAGTGGTGGCCTATGTTGTATATTTTTTAAATAACAACACTCAACATGATACAGATAGGATATAAGTAGTAAAATGTTTTTTATTTTTTAAGTAATTTGTAATATTTACCAAGATCTCATGATCCTCTATTACAATGTCAACCAACCAGCCCTGCTTCAAAAGTGCCAATGTTCTGTAAAATCAAGGTGACATTAAAACATGTATTGTACTTTTACTATGAAAAATTTATAATTTAAGGTATAACATACTTCTCAAAGGTATGCACATGCTCAGTGTCACATCCACAGCTGAATGATGTTTTCTCTGTAACCGCTTCAAGACTGATGCCAGCACAGTCTGCATGTAGCCATTTTTGGCAAAGGTCACACTGAATCCAGTCCAGTGACTGGATTTCTGGGTGCATTACTCTGCAGACAGATAAATTATAACAATTAATGTAACTTCTTACTCAAAATTGTCGATCACACTGAAATAAATTAATCATCACATACTTTGATCCACATTTTTGGTAAATGCAAACTCCATCATCCCGGGCCATGCAGCTGTTGTGTGTTGCACTCTGGGCTGTTTTAACCTCGGGTGGAAAGTCCTAGGAAAGATTTTAATGTTAAGCTTTGCATACACTGTAAACTGTAAACTTTTTTTAAATTCCCAGCATTACCTCTGGTTGCAGATTTTTCACCATGCACAAAGCATGGTAAAGACGAAGGTATCCCATCTGTTCATTGTGCAGCATTTCCTGGCACATTTGAATACTTTTTGCTTCCATTTCTGCCATCTACACCAAAAATCAGTTACATTCATCAAACATTTTTATATTACAAAATATATAAACAACATCAACATAATTCATGTATATAAACTCACTGTGCATACGAAAACACCACAGTTCCTTCCATCATCTCTCTTCCATTGCATTGGACTGGACACAGTCCAATCGTCCAATGATGCAATATTTCTAAAAGCATCTCTGAAAAAGAAAAAAAGCAAGTTGTTTGGTAAATAAAGTAATTTTGACAATTTATTATTTATAAATCATAATGTATTCAGCACAATTTGTAATTGCATAAAATAGTGTGTAAAAATAAGAATTACGGTAAGAAAATCTTACTTCAGAATTTCCATGTGGAGTTCAGATATTGTCAGATATTGACTGGTGTTGTCATAAACTCTGATGTGTTTTCTAGTCATGTCAAAAACCTGTAAAGTAAAAATAATAGTAACATCTTCTAAATATGAAAAAGCATTAGCTACTGCAATATGATATAGTGGTCCAGTTTACAGCAGCCTTGAACACAAAGGGAAAAAATTTGTTTTTTTTTACCCAAAGAATGATGTGGCATCCTGTCTCTGGGTTATTTCCAGCTCCAACAATCCTTGGCAAAAGTATTTTCTGGACCTCTGAAACATTCTGAAATGAAGCAAACTGAAAACATTCAATTCTAAGACATTTATGACACTATTATGTCAAAGTATTAGTCTTGATGCTCATGAAAAAAGGTGTGCATTTTGTATTGCACATTTTGTAAATACCCCAAGAACTTTCAAGTGGTCATCTGACACAGTTGCATTACTCTGCCAATCTCTGTGCCATAGAATGAATGTGTCTGTGTTCAAAGCCACAACCTGAAAGCCAAAATTACAGGTTTTAGTCTTTATATAACCAACTATAAATGTCACATGTCATAGGTTCTGTGTGAATAACTTACATCCTTAGTCTCTTCCGCAATTTGAGCAACGCGGCAATTGACCGCCTTAAAACAAACCCAAAAAAAATTATGAAATAATATGGGGTGATGCCATATATATGCATAAACAATTATGGATATGACAACTTTTATAATACTTTAGAGCATTTTATACTTACATTATCAGTTAGCCAAGGCATTGCTATACTGCTTGTGTCACTCAACAGATGTGGGGGGAGAACAGATATCAGGTCCCGCAGAAACAAAACGGCATACAAAGAAATCTTTGCAATGACATCATCTTTCCTCTTTACAGCATAAAGTTTGGCGATGGTTTCCTAATGTTGGAAAAATACAATTACTATTACCAGTACATGTTGTTAGCACTATTTTATTGGTTATTATTGTTTGGTTTGTGGTTATCAGTAGAGTGAACATTCCAATGTAGTTACCTTGTGAGTCTGCTCAGTGGGGAACATTGCCACAGAAAACTTCTTCCCCTGCTCAGGCATACTGTCCACTTTTGCTGGGCCATGTGGTTCTCTGCCCTGTTCTTCCATTGGTCGTTTGTTTGTTTCTGCAATTATTTATGAATACATTACTCCACAGTAAATATTACAGATCAGCTATCATAAAAAAGTGTAACAGCACACATTACTTCAAATTTACCTTTTTGGCCACACATCAGTTTGCCCTGTAGTCCTAGGTGTATGTTTTCATCTGTGCGTTTCTGCGTTTCTTTCAAAAATGCTGAGTTTTTCCTGACATTATGTAGATGGAAGTACAGGCGTATTGAAAACATGTAGTGCGTATCTCTCATCTGATTCAAGATTCAAGAGTTTTATTTGTCACATACACAGTTATATACACAATATACAACTGGCAGTGAAATGTAAACAGGTCCGCTCCATGGACAGTGCAAATAACAGTTACAAGAACACAAGGGGAAATTAAAATAGAAATAGAATAAAATTAGATAAAAAGTATTAACATAAGTAGAATTATAATAAATCAAGTAAATATAAAAAATAGGAAATAAGATAAAAATAAAAATATAAAAATAAGTGGATATGATAAGTGAGATAAACTGTAGACTTAAAAATAAGTGGTTAACATAAATATATATATATATATATATAAGAAGTATGTGTGTAAGCAATAGGTATAATTGCAAACAGGAGTATGATGTGCGAACAGGTTTATTACAGGTTGTTACACAGTAACAATAGGAACGTAAAGTGCAGTGCAATGGCAGTATGTGGATGTTAATGTTAAAACTGGATGTTTATGTGTGTGCGGGGTGAAGTGAAGTCATGTGACTGAGTTCAGGAGTCTGATGGCCTGGGGGAAAAAACTCCTCCTGAGTCTTTCAGTCTTTGCCATCAGGCTACGGAAGCGCTTACCAGATGGCAGCAGGGTGAAGTGAGAGTTTGCAGGGTGATTAATGTCTCTGATGATTTTAGTAGCTCTACCTCTGCAGTGTTTGGTGTAGATGTCCTGCAGAGATGGGAGAGCTGAGCCTGAGATGCGCTCGGATAAGCGCACCACTCTTTGCAGGGCTTTGCCATCGTGACTGGTGCTGTTCCCGTACCACGCTGTGATGCACTGAGTCAGGACACTTTCTATCGCCCCTCGATAGAAAGTTTTCAGGATGGCTGGTGAAACCCTGAATTTCCTCAGCTGGCGCAGGTGGTACAGTCTTTGCCTGGCTTTTTTCACCTGTGTCTGGATGTGTGTAGTCCAGGTCAGATCCTCGGAGATGTTCACACCCAGGTATTTGAAGCTGCTCACTCTCTCTACCGGTGTCCCGCTGATCATGAGAGGGGAGTATGACCGATGCTGTCTCTTCCTGAAGTCCACAATCAGTTCTTTGGTCTTGTTAACATTCAGAGAGAGACAGTTGTCCTGGCACCATGATGTCAGTTGCTCCACTTCGTCCAAGTATGCCGTCTCATTGTTGTTGGAGATGAGACCCAGGACAACAGTCTCATCAGCAAACTTGATGATAGAGGTGGAGCTGTGTGTGGACAAACAGTCATGGGTGTAGAGAGAGTAGAGCAGGGGACTCAGCACACAGCCCTGTGGAGCTCCAACACTCAGGGTGATGGAGGTGGAGGTGAACGGGCCTACTCTCACCGCCTGGGGTCTGCCAGTGAGGAAATCTTCAATCCAGAGGCAGAGAGAAGAATTCAGGCCTAGATCCAGGAGTTTGTGTGTTAGCTTAATGGGAACTATGGTGTTAAAGGCTGAGCTATAGTCAATAAATAGCAGCCTGACATAGTTCCCACTTTTGCTGTCGATGTGAGTGAGGCAGGAGTGAAGGACGTGAGAAATGGCATCTTCAGTCGATCTATTGGGACGATAGGCAAACTGAAGAGGGTCCAAAGTGTCAGGAATGGAGGAGCAAATGTTGTTTTTAATAAGTCTCTCAAAGACCTTCATGACTAAAGATGTGAGAGCCACTGGACGATAGTCATTTAGGCAAGAGGGTTTACTGATCTTAGGTACAGGGATGATGGAGGATCGTTTGAAGGAGGTGGGGACAACAGATGTAGCAAGGGACTCGTTAAATATGGATGTAAAGAGCCCTGCGAGCTGATCAGCACAGGACCGCAGAACACGACCTGAAATACCATCCGGCCCAGCAGCTTTCCTGACATCCACACGTTTGAGTGCCCTCCGAACCTCGTCCTCCGAGACAGAGATCACGTGACCGTTGCTGCTCTGAGGGACTCTCTCTGACGCGTCACTCGCCGGAGTCGCGCTGCCGCGATTACCATCAAAGCGAGCGTAGAAAGAGTTTAACTCGTTCACCAGCAACGGATCAGCTCTCACCTCTGCAGAGGATTTAGTTCCAAAAGCACAGATGGTCCTCAGTCCCTGCCACATCCGCCGGGAGTCGTTGAGTTGGAAATGAGATTCCACTCGGTCTTTATATCGGAGTTTTGCGGCTTTAACGGCGCGCCGGAGGGCGTAACATGAAGCTTTGTACTCCCTCATATCCCCCGTTAGGAGACCGGCATTGTACGCGATAGTGCGCGTGTTTACTGCAGTGCGGATTGAACTGTCCACCCACGGTTTCTGATTAGGGAAGGACGTTATAGTTATTGTTTGTGTGGCTTGCTCTGTCAGTGTGTTAATAAAGCAGAGCGCCACTTCTGTGAACTCGCTGACGTCTTCAGAACTCGCGCGGAACATGTCCCAGTCGACGTCATCAAGAGCTGCCTGTAGCGTGATCTCTGAATGGGATGACCAGCGTTTGACTTCCCTCCTCACCGGGGGCTCTTGAACGAGCCTTTGTTTGTATTCCAGTGTGAGAAAAATTTGCCAAATTGCCGATTTGCCAAAAGCTGGCTGTGAACGAGCTTTGTAGGCGTTCTTAAACGGAGAGTAGCAATGATCCAGTGTGTTTGCTCCTCGTGTGGGACAGGAGACATGCTGGTGAAAGAGAGGCACAGAGAGGCACATCTGGCACAGAGAATACCGGCTTGAGGACTGCTCCCTGTTCACTTGTTCAGCTTCTGAGGTGTTGATAAGAAAAGCCAGTTCAGGGATTACTTTTAGACTCCACAATTTCTCCTCTGGTCGTTTTTGGTTCTTTTGGTGGAACCTATCATAAAAGGAGAAGCGGTCTGATGTTCCAGTTTCTGGATGTGGTTGTGACAATTTGTCCATTGTTGATGGTTCTGGGTTGAGCCTAGTTTTCAACTTGATATTGTTGACCCAGTCAAGATGTACCCTCAACTTCCCAGCGGATGCCAATGATATATTTGCCTCTGTTGGCTCACACACCCTCCCATCATGTGGCTTGAAAAATCTTTGCTGTGTGCGATTGTTGACATGTCTGGCAACACGTCCAGCAATGTCACATATGTACACTGTGGGAGGGTGCTTGAAACTCAATAGGGCATCCCCATGGTCCCGAGCGGACTCCTGCCACCATAAAGGTGAAGCATAGTAGACCACTCCATGGGTGCATCCCATGTGTAACACTCCACCTGTATTACAACAAATATGACACGTTACCTTAATTTATCAAACAGAGTATCAACCAAAAATATATATATTGTAAACTGACAAAAGAAAATGTCTAATATATTTTTCCCTACTATAAATTATAAACATGCCATAGAGTAACAAAACTCATCTTACCTCCAGCCTTTTTGAGTTTTACAAACATTTTAGGATAAACATCTTTATAAAGGAGAAGCTCCTCAAGCCTGTTTAGCATGTCAGCGATTGATCCACTGGCAGACACTCAGAGGACATTGCAGACTTTTATCAGTTCATCCTTTTTTGGCTGATCAAATGATAATTTACATTAAAAAGTGTTTTAGAATGCAATATTTGATAGTAGTGTGTTGCATGTTAATGTTAAAGTTTTGTACTTTACCGATTTTGAATCGAGAACTTGTAAAATATGGTCCTCATCAATCTCTTTTGGAGCAGGACTGGTGCTTTCCCTGTGACTGTAGGATAGCCCTTTGAGAATTTCAGTTTTTGAAAGGGTATCGCTGGTTCGTGTATCTTGCCCCATCCATGGAGCAAAGGCTGAGTATGCCAATGTGCTTTGAAATGGATTG
The DNA here is from genome assembly GCF_949357685.1 of Gobio gobio. Lineage (NCBI taxonomy): Eukaryota > Metazoa > Chordata > Actinopteri > Cypriniformes > Gobionidae > Gobio > Gobio gobio. The sequence goes on along the minus strand of NC_137116.1, from coordinate 27,959,505 downwards.
CCAGAAGCATCTAAAGTATGGAATGTGTAAGGTTAAAACTCAGTCATGTATGTAATTAATTTGTCATGCATGTATGCATGTTCACCATGTTGTGAAACAATACAGAATTTTAACTTAATTACAATTAGGTTACAATTAGTGTAATAAATTATTACTTTTACAAATTAAAAGTAATAAGATTAACAATGTTGCAAAATATCACAGAGCAGTTGTCAACGTATACAAAATATTGTGCTTACCATCACAGAATCCGGTGGCTACAATTTCCTTTTCCATGTTCTCCCATCTTGCTGCCACATTAACCTCCATTTCCTGGGGAGTGTTGTTATGGTTCTCCGGACGTTTCAAGAGATGGACTGGTAGTTGTGAAAAAAAGGGTAGTGACAGTGAGCATGTGAATGTGGCATTAATATCGTTTGAAGTTTTGAATTACATTTTAAAGTAACTCTCACCTGGCAATTCAAATGCAACTTTCCAGTTTGTGTCAGCAATGACAACAGATGGGTGATGTCCACAGCGGTAACAGAAATAGTTGTACGAATATTTTCTGAGAGCGCAGAAATGATAAAACGCTTTCCGTAGGGAGTTGTATGGCACTTTAGTCCCAGAATGAGACGCAATTGTGCGCAACATCCGCCCAACAGCAGTGTGATTCTGCAGACAATAAAAAATATGTTCTTAAACATGTTGTAAATATTTTTGTATATGTTTAATTTAGTACAAACATGTCCCACAGTTGTAACAATCCGATTGTATGTACTCACCGAAAGACCGGTTGTTAGAAGAGAACATAAGGGTATGGAAAGAAAGATCCTGTTGTTGTAGTTATGAAATCCGGAACTGTATTCCTGAAAACGAACTACGTTTCTGCAAACTGGGCACTCCTTTCCATAGGCTGAAATACCTACATGAAAACACACATTTATTGGCATTTCCCGTTTTATATATGCACAATTTATATAAGTGTAAACATTTTACAGAATGCCCTACCTTTGCTCTGGGAAAATATTCCATAGACTGTTGCTTGTGTTGTAATGATGAAAGTAGTAAGTTCTGGAGGACACGGCCCTGGACAGTAAGGACACTTTGTCTCTGCAGGCTCAAAGTTCTGTGGAACGGGATTATCTGTCTTGGTTAAATCCAGTGGTAGATCCTCTGGGATTCTCTTGAAATTCCACAAGTAGTTGGTCATAGTGATCACACTACTATGCAGGGGCGCCACTAGCAATTTTGGGCCCTATGAAAGAATTTGATGTTGGGCCCTCTACCACACCAACCTAGCTATCCAAAATCTTTGTCTGCAATTTAATAATACTGACCAATTAAGCTCTGCTCGCTCAACTCAGAATGCCCCAATTGGCTGATGAAACATTGATTAAAATGAAGATACAATTTATACAAAACAAAACTTAATGAAGTGGTCACAATCATGTCTGATCAACTCCATTCATGTGTCCTATCTCATGCTGTTCACTACCGACATAGATTGACAGATTGACAACATAGACATAAAAAAACAACATTATAATATTTAAACATAAATATAAAAATAAATACCTTAATGGCTGCAACAATTGCAAATCCCAAAGTGGGATTTGAGTGAACGTAGTTTTACCGGTGAGAGTGAACGGTTCATGAGTGGAGCATTTTGCAGGATTTTGCCGGAAATGCCATAATTTTTTTTATATTTGTAACTCTTTGGTAGATTATACATTTATAATACATTACTACTAGTACTGTTACTACTAATAAAACCGATCTCTGGGGGCCCCAAAAGTGTGTGGGCCCTTAGAATCATCCTAACTTTCCCCCCCTTAGCTGCGCCCCTGCTACTATGTGTGTATTCTGGCTGATAGTGCATACCCACATTACCACTGACCATTTCCTCAAGATCTTCAATATCCTCGTTTGAGGTATCCACAGCATTTTTGGCCAAGTGAGGATGCTCTTGGAACAGCCACCACATAGACAAGTATCTATGTACACAGCTGATCCGTTTTCTTGAGCCTATACACTGGCAGTGCCATTTACCTGATTTGGTATCGAATGTTGACAGTGTCCTCCTAAACTTACACCAGTTGTCCTTCTCACCAGTGTACACTGAGAAGAAGATGTAACGATCAGAGAGACTGTGTTCCCCCCAGAAAAATGGGGAACACACAGTCAACTTCCTCTGAGTAGGCACGTTGGTAGAGTGCCATGCATTCTTCTTGCCTCGATGTTGATATGAGTCCTTTTTCCGCCATCTCCTTCACAGACTCATTGTTCAGTGCTGGTGGTGGAATATATGCATGGGCTTTTCGGGTCCTCTCTAGGTGGTAACCTTCTTTACCAGGGTTTCCACTTTGGGCAGCTATGCTCATGAAGTCCCTACATTCCTCCACTTCACAATCATACAGCCGAGCTGGTAAACACTTCTGTACACGTATAGGCAGTCTAATACCATGGGGATGTTTTGTTGTAACATAGAGTCCATTTTTTGGGTCAATGCAGATCATGGGTTCTTGTCCATCATGCTGCTCTCTTTCATGTCGTTTCAAGTTCGAGGTGGTGCTGAAATGAAGCCCACATATATGGCACACCTTTGCTCCTTGTTGGACTTGGTCAGTTACAGTAGGCGCAGAAGGTTGTTCCAGATCTGAGAAAAATAATACACACTCCATTTTGACTATGACCATTTCAGTTATAAACTACTGTTGTATGTATCTCTACTTCTGTTTGGTTTATATTTGTGAGTGTACTCACCAGAAGGTCCTGCTGTCAGCATCAGACCTGTTGTGGCAAAGAAAAGGAATAATACATTTGACAGATGTAGTGTGAATTATAAACTTGTCAAAGACACAAAGAGTATGATTTTAATGTTTATGTTGACCTACCATGCTTTTGTAAGTGGGATTTGAAATCTGGGGATCTATTTATTATTTTGGCACACTTAGGACAATGCCAATGGCTCCTTTTACCACTTTTCCTCTCTGGACAGTGGCATGGTATGGTGAACTTGCCTACCAAGACAATAGGATGTTTTGACAATGTGTCAATAATACATACATTCTATACATTTAATAGATTATTAATATTTGCCAAATTTAATTCTCAAGATATGACTTACTTGTGCCACCCTCTTTAAAGTGTACAGCAAATCTCAAATGCTTTATGAAAAAATTATTTGTAGATGCTGTAACTGAAGAAGAGCAGTAACAACAAGCATGATCACCTCCAAGTTCCAAAAAATCCTCTTTGCAGAGAAACTCAAATACCCTTCCTGTCAAATAAAAACAGAAGAAGCAGTGTAACTTATTATGGGCTGATTGGCACAGAGAGAGAGAGAGAGAGAGAGAGAGAGAGAGAGAGAGAGAGAGAGAGAGAGAGAGAGAGAGAGAGAGAGAGAGAGATTTAGTCAAATTACATGTGATTGGAAAATAAGTCTAATAATGTTCACATCCATTTCTACTTATTTGCAAATATCAAAATTGTTTGGTACATTTGTAAGAAGTTTACGTCTATATAAATAAATAAAACAATCTTAAGCCAATCATTATCAATAATGAAAGTTTCACGTAAACGCAATGGTCTTTTTGTTCTCTTTTACTGCAAAACCCTTAGGTGTGTTTTGGATTTTTTTTGTTTGTTTGTTTTACTCGCAGCGTCGTTGCACAGACCGATCGGTGTATGGCATCAATGTACCGCGCGGTACTTTGATGTCTCCGTCAATTTGTCTGTGTAACGACGCCAGAACACACCTAATATGGATATCGTCCTAAAACATTCATTATTTGAACTGTGGATCACCTTAAGTCAATTGCCACATCGCATCACCTTAACGTGATCTATGAACAACGCCATGCAAAAGGATCCCAGTTGTAAAGCAACTGATTTACATGTAATTGTAATAACTTGTTTAAACAGGGTATCTGCAGATATCAACAGCTCCAATACTTTTTAGGGCTATGTTTAGGTGATTCATTTAAAACATAGTGCATTAAGACCTTTAAGACATGTTTCTTTACATTGACAAGAATCTGCGGACACCCCGTGAGAGTTTTCAAAATAAAATGCAAAGTAAATAATAAAGTGATATGACTTTGCTTACCTTCCATAATTTAGTCAAACAAGTGTCGATACCTATTGCAAAAATATATATATGTTTATTGTCTATATAGGTAGCCTATGAGAGACTGCCATTAAGAACTTTTTAGATACATTAAAAATTGCATTCATCAAACGATATTTAATAAAAAATACAAGTCATGCAAATTGCAAATATATGGTTACATCAGAACATAGTTAACGTAGTTACTTACGCTGACAATGATACTCCTGCATGTATGATCCTTGAAGTTCATCATCGATGCCTCCGGCACCGTCGGTGTCGGTATTTGACCAATCAAATTAAACTGGTCAACGCACTTACACCAATCAAATAAGTTGTTTTCAGGGTACTCGAGGTCACAAAAGGTGAGAAAGGTACACTTGGGGGGAAGGGTGACGGCACCTGAAGGCTGGTGAACTTATGAAGAGCTTTTGTAGGGGGGGGGGGGTCTTTTTGACTTTGTAACACATAGGTTAATATATATTTAAATATATACATCTTTTTATATATTTACAATTAGCCTAACAGGGAATCAACAACTGCCCATAATATGTTTTACTGCAAGTTTGAAAATCCCCAGCCCACACCTACAGTGTGCAGAATGCAGATGACAATCCACACACACACACACACACACACACACACACACACACACACACACACACACACACACACACACACACACACACACACACACACACACACACACACACACACACACACCTACAGTGAGCAGATGACAATCCACACACACACACACACACACACACACCTACAGTGAGCAGATGACAGCGCAGACTTCCAAATGATCACTCCTCCATTTTCCACAGACCATAGCACACTTTTAATAGTTTGAATATACAGTAGACTTTATTTGTCACTGTGACGTAAATTTACTCATCAGCACAGTTCATTGATGTCCGTGCAAAATACATTAGCCAAATTCCTGTGTCCATTCGGGCCAAGTGTTTTCAATGTTTAAAACGGCCTGACTAGATCATGCGCACGCACTGAACGCGTCCTTCGGCACTCACGATCAACTTTGAAAGTCCTGCATGCATTGCGTTTACACAGGCCTGTATAGTTAAGCTAGTACACTTTTGTTGTTTTTACAGACGATATCATTATTTTTGTTGTTGTTATTATTATTATTATTATTATTATTATTATTATTATTATTATTATTATTATTATATGTAGCCTATACCGCGCTCTCGTGCATATTCCGCGTAGGCTACACAATCTGAATGGACTTATTTTTTACTGTATGCTTTCAGACCATAGCCTCTTGTTGAGTTTTATTTCAAGTTCAAGTGGTTTTATTTTAATTTATGTCCTGCATGTTTTCAATGACATGGCTGTGCAGGAAATAAAAAGCTATAAAGAACTCTTCACAGAAAAACAAAAAATAAAATACAATGACTAAATAAGTGTGACTGTCTCTTAATCCTTAAAAATGTAGGCTACCTATAGAAAACATGCAGTGGGTAGGTGTGACATATTAGGCCTAATTGTTATTAGATTATTAATAACAATAATGATACTACAGGCGCATATAGCGGTGACGGGTCGCGTGACAGGCGCATATAGCGGTGACGGGTCGCGTGATAAGAGCTTATGGCCGTGATGGGCCGAGGGACAGGCACATATAGCCGTGACGGGTCGAGGGACAGGCACATATAGCCGTGACGGGTCGAGGGACAGGCGCATATAGCGGTGACGGGTCGCGTGATAAGAGCTAATGGCCGTGATGGGCCGAGGGACAGGCACATATAGCCGTGATGGGTCGAGGGACAGGCACATATAGCCGTGTTGGGTCGAGGGACAGGCACATATAGCCGTGATGGGTCGAGGGACAGGCACATATAGCCGAGACGGGTCGAGTGACAGGCGCTTACGGCCGTGACGGGTCGAGTGACAGGCGCATATAGCGGTGACGGGTCGAGTGACAGCTGCCACTAGCGGTGACTGGTAGAGTGACAGGTCTCATTAGCAGCTGCCCCTGCCACGGAAAGATTTTACCCATACTGAGGGTCTGTTTGTTTTAAGGTACATTTTCCATGTTAACTTCATTAAACATGCTTACACGAATAGATGTTAGAATAGATAGAATAGAATAGATAGGTGTTAGAATAAAACAACATCAGCATTCGAATGGTATTCTGAACTCATTCCAATTTGACCTTTGACATAATCTGACATGAAATTCATATAAATTTAATTGATCTCATAGATGTGGCTGTTGTGGTTTGTGGTCATAGCAGCACCAACTGCTGCAGTTAATGTGGTGAATTCAGATGACTTTGACATAGTCCTTTTATGTTTTCCCATTTTAAATGCCTATTGCCTGCCGTGCACAGTTAAACTGATGCCACCGGGGTGGCGGTGCCACCGGCTTGGGCCCGTCATCGCTGCTCGCAGCTTTAATTAGGGCCCAAGCCCTGAAAGGGCGCAGAGCCCTATTGTTCTTCCTCAGATTATTAGGGCCCAAGCCCTGAAAGGGCGCAGAGCCCTATTGTTCTTCCTCAGATTATTAGGGCCCAAGCCCTGAAAGGGCGCAGAGCCCTATTGTTCCCCTAAGGATTATTCTTTGTTAGGGCCCAAGCCCAAAGGGCGCAGAGCCCTATTGTTCTTCCTCAGATTATTCTTTGTTTTTTTTTTGTTTTTTTTTGTTTTCGACTTCTCGGGTACTTTTGGGGCACTTAACATGCTCGAAAACTCTTGTTTTTTTTTTTTTTTTTTTTTTTTTTTCGACTTCTCGGGTACTTTTGGGGCACTTAACATGCTCGAAAACTCTTGAAACTTCGCACACACGTCGGAATGCGCGGCCATCAGAGCCGGGCTGAAGCTGGTACCCGGGCGTGGCAGGGGGGCTCGACAGCGCCCCCTAAGGTGGGGTCTGAAAACTTGGTCTATATATCAAACACACTTGCACGTACATGTATGAAACTCGGTACACATATAGATCTCATTGGGCCGAACAACTTTCGTGCTCATAGTTATGTGTCAGCCCAACAGGAAGTGAGCTATTATGGGTTGTTCGGAAAACGCATGCTCTGGAATTTAATATACTCCTCCGAGGCCATTGTTTCGATCATTGCCAAACTCGGTCAGCATTAAGTGAACATATTCAGGATGCTAAATTGCGAGCGGATTTTTGATATCTTAAACGGTTTGGCCGTGGCGAAGCAACGAATTTATGGCGAGAAAAGGTAAACAAGAAGTGTGTAATAACTTGTGCAAACATTGACTGATTTGGATGAAACTTCAGCTGTGTGTTCGTTGTAAGAGGCCGATCACATGGATATGACTTTTGTGAGTCAAAGTTATAGCGCCACCAACTGGCAGCAGGAAGTGTGTCACTTTCAAAAATGCTTTGAATCACCATCTTATTTTCACGCGATTGACTTCAAACTTCATCAGTATAATGTGAAAACATGACAGATAGAGACATATGAATGAATTCCTGATATTTCAAATAATGCTGCCATGGCAACATGTCAAAGTTTAATAATGTTTTTGGCTGTTTGTGTGCCCTCCCCTATATCACCAAAAGGTGGCAGTGTTGTATTATTTTTGAAACTCCCTTTCTCTCTCTCTCTCTCTCTCTCTCTCTGTGCTTGTTTAAGTGATTTATGAGGACACAAATGTGTATGAAGACATGGGTATTGGTATTACAACGTAGTGGTTAATGTGGACATTAACTATGACACTATATCACTACAGGACTCATTTTCTAAATGACATTTGAGTTCCAATTCTTATCACCTGACAGCCGTGATTTCATGTTCTCATTCAGACAGAACTCTTTTTTTAAAACAGAGTGTGAGTGTGTTTTCTATACATGTGCTTTACAGAAGGTCATGTGCTGTGTTTGCAAAGATCACTTTTGACACATTTGTCTTTAAATTCATTATTTACTGACATAGTTCAAATTTATTTTAAAAAAAAAATTCACATTATTTTCTACAAGTGTCTTTTTATAAGTGTCTTTTTTTCACAGAAAGTTTTTGTTTGAACGTGAATATTTGTATAATTCAGGGTCTGAGTTTTTACGTTCTCCTCGTAGGTGATTTTATTCAATCTCCACCAAACTCGGTCAACGTGAAACGGAAGCTTAACGCATTAAAAATATTTAACGCAAATAACGCAGCGTCCGTTTTTATATCCATTTTTGCTTAGCGTTACATGATCACGCTCCTATTCATGTAAATGCTTCCAAGCGCGACAAGACACAAGAGAGCGCGCTGTATGCCAGTGTCCTGTCTGTGTGTGTGTGTGTGTGTGTGTGTGTGTGTGTGTCAGTGTCCTGTCTGTGTATGTGTGTATGTGTGTGTGTGTGTGTGTGTGTGTGTGTCAGTGTCCTGTCTGTGTGGATGCGTCTCATGTCAGCTAATCAAGGGACACTGACACACACACACACACACACACACACACACACACACACACACACACACACACACACACACACACACACACACACCAGGCCCGTCGCGACAAGGCAGGCAAACCAAGCAATTGCTTGGGGCCCCGAGCTGGCCTGGGGCCCCAAGACAGCGACAGGTTAAGAATAAAATGAAACGACAAACTGTGTGAGCGCCCCATTGATAGTCAATGCAGTAAAGTGCAATGACACTGTTATCGGGATCCCCCTTAAGGGGCCCCATCTCAGTAGTCGCTGACAACAGCCAGCCAACCACGCGATCTCTGCTGTCGGCAAAATACAAAATCTTCGGATTTGAAGCGGAATTTTATGCTTCGGGAAGCCAGAAAAGAAAAAAGAGAAAGAAAGAGGAGGATAAGAAAAAACAAGATAGTGGTATGTGATAAATTACACTGGATAACATAGCTCTACTTGTCTTGTACAAAAAAAGTGTAAGTTTGCAGCAGGTAGGCTAGCAAAAATATGTTTATGTTAGCTATCGTTACCTGCCTGACGGCAAATGCTGCTTGTAACGAACAGTTAGTGCAACTTTTTTTTCGAACAGACGGAATGACATGAGATCGCTATAGCTTTGTAATAGGTTTTGATGAAAGTGGCATAGCATGCTATACTAACTATTATTTATGCTATGCATAAATAACCTGGAATAGTTAATATAGCATGCTATATTAACAATTATTATAAACATTATTTAACCAGAAAGAGGCAGAGGAACATTATTTTTTTTTCATAGCTTATCTTAGTGTGCTAGTGTCGGGATATATACGGTAGTGACAGTTTGCAAAATATGACATTATTTTTATAAGTTACCAATGGATCTTGAACAATTACTTTATTCTGTGGCAATTTTTACACTGTTACATTTTGAAGTACAGTATCAGGACAACCCACATGTTTTACTGGTACTGTTTATTAACTATTTATCAAGGTATTATAGTCATCTGTTGCAACTTTATAATAACCATCTAGATAATGTTTATAGACAGTTTACAAACCAACTAGTAACCCTTAAGTATTCCCAAAGTGTTAGGAATATCTGGTCTGTCTATCTATGTAATGTTTATAGATGTTTTAAAAATGGTTAAAGGTTTACAAAAAATTTTTTAATGATACAGTGGTGTTTTTTGCAAATGTTTTCAAATTTTATGGACAGTATATGCAACAACAGTCTCTATGTCCATTTTGCTTGGGGCCCCCAAATTTCTTCAAACGGCCCTGTGTGTGTGTGTGTGTGTGTGTGTGTGTGTGTGTGTGTGTGTGTGTGTGTGTGTGTGTGTGTGTGTGATATGTAGGTTTAGGGGTAGTGTAGGGGGATAGAATGTACAGTTTGTACAGTATAAAAACTAGGGGTGTAACGATTCATCTACTACATCGATGTATCGATTTATTTTCCTATGATCTAACTACATCGATCTGTGCTCGGCAAGTTGGCCTTCCGGACGACATATATCGATCTAACATCGTTTTAAAAGGTAATCAATCGATTGTATCGATCATAGGAAATAACGCATTGGATTTAAGCACGTCAGACTTATATATGGATGTTTTTTCTTAGCACTTTTAATGATAAAGGCGTTAAATGTTACTCGATTCAGTCTGCCTATCTGTGACATCATCGCAACGCACCAGCAGCAGCGCTCATTGAAATGAATGGGATCGTGTCGCTTTGTCGCTGCGTGTTGCTGGCGGTGTGAACGGGGCTTGAGAAAACAAAACATAGCATGGCGCATGGCAGAGGAGAAGCCAACGAGCGAGAAATTATCAAGCCACCAAGAGAAAGAGCTACCTGTACTTTCAACCCTTGCTTGTTACCTGTGCATTCCTGGCACCAGTGCGCCAGCAGAGCGAGTTTTAGTACTGCTGGCGACATAGTGAACGCACTGAGAAGTCTTCTGCGGTCAGATCATGTTGATATTTTTGAAAAAGAAATCTGTAGAGTCATTGAAGAGTAGTTGGTTACATTTTATCTTTTGTTAAATATTGTTTGTTTATTAAACTGAGAGTAGTAGCAGGTTCAGCCAGTTTATTCAATCTGAAGAAATGTTGGTTGCACTTTATTTTTGATATTAATATTGTATTTGTATTATTTTAATGTTGAAAAACAACAGCAAAAGTAGCAGGTAAACTTACTATTAATTAAACCTGAAGAGAAGTTAGTTGCACTTTATTTTTTATATTAATATTGTAATATTTTTATGTTGGAAAACAAAAGCAGAAGTAGCAGGTTAACCTACTGTTGAAATGTTGGTTGCACTTACTGTGCTTTTATTGAATATGTATTGAATATTGAAAATGAGAGCAGAAAAGGTTATCTTCCTGTTAATTCAACCTAAACTGTTGGTTGCACTTTATTCAAATAAAATTTTAATGCATTTGCCATTAATTGTTGTTTACTTGTTTGTTTATATCCATAATTAATTGATATACCGGATTCCCTTACAAGAAACAACAGGAATCTTGGAAATTTCACCTGCACTGACCAGTATCCAGATATTTATTTCAGTCACACAATTTTTGGCTAAAAAGTTACTGAATCGATTTCAAGTCACTGAATCGTTTCGGATCGTATCGTTCTAAATTAACCAATATCGTCCTTGAATCGTATCGACAACCTCAAATCGTGATACGAATCGTATCGTTGTTAAAACGAATCGTTACACCCCTAATAAAAACCATTAAGTCTATGGAATGCCCTCTGCCTGTCTTTCCCCTTCCCCCTCACTCTCACCCTGTGAGTTTGTGTGTGTGCCTTTCTCTCAGTCCTTCCCCTCCCCCTCTCCCTCACTCTCACTCTATCACTGTGTGTGTGTGTGTGTGTGTGTGTGTGTGTGTGTGTGTGTGTGTGTGTGTGTGTGTGTGTGTGCGTGTGCGTGTGCGTGTGTGTGTGTGACTTTCTCTCTTGATGATGATAATTTAACCCTTTTTATATAGGCTATCACAAATAACTTTCACTTGAAATAAAAACGTCATGTGATGTGTTTGCCAAGATCACGGATGATGCATATGTCTTTAAATTAATTATTTACTGATATAATATAAATGTATTAAAACATAAATTTCACATGATTTTATAAAAGTGGCTATTTATAATAAACTTCCATAAAATGTAGACACGCATCTTACTCTTACCTAACACTGATATTAAAATCATCTTTGCTGTTTCTGTGATTTGGTTCCATTTATTAATTTTGTCATTTATTTTTTATATTGGACCACACATATTGATTTCAAATATATTCAAAATAATTTTTTCAGAGAGTGAAATAAAAAAAACTTTCTCCCACCATTTAGATTTTATTTATTTTTGTTGTTAAAATCTTGTGAATCTTGTTCAATGTGCAGAGTGCCTCTCTCTCAGTCCTTCCCCTCCCCCCTCACTCTCAGGCTCACCCTGGGTGTGTGTGTGTTTGAGTGTGTGTGCGTGCACGTGTGTGTGTGGGGGGGAGGGGGGTGTCTCTCTCACCCTGTGAGTTTGGGTGTGTGCCTTTCTCTCTGGGAATGATAATTTAACCCTTTCGTATCATAGACTATCACAAAAAACTATCACTTTAGTGTGAATTAGTAAAAAAGAACTACAAACACCTTGAATTAAATACTGGCCTTCTGGACTTACAAAATTTTGAGCAGGAAAAGATAACTTTTATCTATTTTATCCTATGACATTAAAATTAATCTAGATTTAAATTACATCATGGGTGTGGCTTGTGTTGATAGTGGCACCAGTTGCTGCGGTAAATGTGGCATATTCGAGCGATTCTAAAATATTCTCCTGTTTAAATGCATATTGCCTGCCGTGCACAGTTAAGCTGATGCCACCGGCGTGGTGGTGCCACCGGCTTGGGCCCGTCATCGCTGCTCGCAGCTTTAATTCTTTTTTTTTTTTTTTTTTTTTTTTTTTTTTTTTTTCGACTTCTCGGGTACTTTTGGGGCACTTAACATGCTCGAAAACTCTTGAAACTTCGAACGGGCGTCGGAATGCGTGGCCATCAGAGCCGGGCTGAAGCTGGTACCCGGGCGTGGCAGGGGGGCTCGACAGCGCCCCCTAAAGTGGGGTCTGAAAACTTGGTCCATATATCAAACACACTTGCACGTACATGTATGAAACTCGGTACACATATAGATCTCATCAGGCCGAACAACTTTCGTGCTCTAAGTTATGCGTCAGCCCTACAGGAAGTGAGCTATTATGGGTTGTTCGGAAAACGCATGCTCTGGAATTTAATATACTCCTCCGAGGCCATTGTTTCGATCATTGCCAAACTCGGTCAGCATGAAGAGAACATATCCAGGATGCTAAATTGCGAGCGGATTTTTGATATCTCAAATGGTTTGGCCGTGGCGAAGCAACGAATTTATGGCGAGAAAAGGGAAACAGGAAGTGTGTTATAACTTGTGCAAACATTGACTGGTTTGGATGAAACTTCAGCTGTGTGTTTGTTGTAAGAAGCCGATCACATGGATATGACTTTTGTGAGTCAAAGTTATAGCGCCACCAACTGGCAGCAGGAAGTGTGTCACTTTCAAAAATGCTTTGAATCACCATCTTATTTTGACCCGATTTATTTCAAACTTCATCAGTATAATGTGAAAACATGACAGATAGAGACGTATGAAATGGATTCCTGAAATTTCAAATACTGTTGCCATGGCAACGTGTCAAAGTTTAATAATCTTTTGGCTGTTCTGAGGCTCTTAGCATGCTTGAAATTGCTTGAAACTGCTTGAAACTCAACACACACATCAGAGATGTCAGTCAGTACACATGGACACAGCCTCCGAAACGGGCGGGGATGAGGGGCTCTCTAGCGCCACCTTTTGACAAAAGTGGGGGGGTTAGTTTTATCTTCAGTCACCAAACTCGGTACATATATTGTTCTCTTCGAGCCGGACAACTTTCTAATTTACAGTCATTAGCTCCGACCAACAGGAAGTCAGATATTTTGGTTTGAAGGTGAATATTTATGTAATTCAGGGTCTGAGTTTTTACGTTCTCCTCGTAGGCGATTTATTCAATCTCCACCAAAACTCGCTCAACATGAAACAAAGATACGGAAGATGCTAAAATGCGAACGGATATTGGATATCTCAAACGGTGTTGCCATGGCGAGGGATTAAATAAGGACAAAAAAAGGGGAACAGAAATTGTCTCATATCTTGTAAAATAATATTTTGATTTAAATTAAATTAAGATTGTATGTTTGGTAATTGAACTTAGATTAATTTAAAATGACTGTACTATTTTTCAGATGAATATATATATATTTTATAAATATTTCTTTGTATAATGTATTGTGCCCGTGTGTGCTGCCTTTCCCTCAATGAACACAAGATGGCAGCATTGTGTTAGTTTTGAAGCAGGATTAAAAAAAAACTTGTTTCTCTCTCTCTCTCTCTGTGTGTGTGTGTGTGTGTGTGTGTGTGTGTGTGTGTGTGTGTGTGTGTGTGTGTGTGTGTGTGTGTATGTGTGTGTGTGTGTGTGTGTGTGTGTGTGTGTGTGTGTGCTTCTGTGATTTCTGAGGACATACATTTGTAGACATTTCATGTGTCCCCGTACATATATTGTTCTCTTCGAGCCGGACAACTTTCTAATTTAACTAATCTAATTTAGCTAATTTAAAACTTTCTAATTTTAAATAAAAATGTCATGTGATGTGTTTGCCAAGATCACGTATGATGCATATGCAGGGTATATGCAGGAATCCTGAAGTAAATTTTAATACCTTTTTAAGACTTTTTTAAGACCTTCTCAAAATATTTAAAGACCTCATCGGCGATGAGAACTACTGTTGAGCAATAAAATAAAAATATATAATCATAAGCTGTATAATCATAAAAATGCTTTGAATCACCATCTTATTTTCACCAGATTGACTTCAAACTTCATCAGTATAATGTGAAAACATGACAGATAGAGACTTATGAATGAATTCCTGATATTTCAAATAATGCTGCCATGGCAACATGTCAAAGTTTAATAATGTTTTTGGCTGTTTGTGTGCCCTCCCCTCTATCACCAAAAGGTGGCAGTGTTGTATTATTTTTGAAACTCCCTTTCTCTCTCTCTTTCTCTCTCTCTCTCTGTGCTTGTTTTTGTGATTTATGAGGACACAAATGTGTATGATGACATACACTGGTATTACAACGTAGTGGTTAATGTGGACATGAACTATGACACTATATCACTACTAATACAGGACTAATTTTCTAAATGACATTTGAGTTCCAATTCTTATCATCTGACAGCCGTGATTTCATGTACTCATTCAGACAGAACTCTTTTTTAAAACAGAGTGTGAGTGTGTTTTCTATACATGTGCTTTACAGAAGGTCATGTGCTGTGTTTGCAAAGATCACTTTTGACACATTTGTCTTTAAATTCATTATTTACTGACATAGTTCAAATTTATTTTAAAACAAAATTCACATTATTTTCTACAAGTGTCTGTTTATAAGTGTCTTTTTTCACAGAAAGTTTTTGTTTGAACGTGAATATTTGTATAATTCAGGGTCTGAGTTTTTACGTTCTCCTCGTAGGTGATTTATTCAATCTCCACCAAACTCGGTCAACGTGAAACGGAAGCTTAACGCATTAAAAATATTTAACGCAAATAACACAGCGTCCGTTTTTATATTCATTTTTGCTTAGCGTTACATGATCACCCTCCTATTCATGTAAATGCTTCCAAGCGCGACAAGACACAAGAGAGCGCGCTGTATGCCAGTGTCCTGTCTGTGTGTGTGTGTGTGTGTCAGTGTCCTGTCTGTGTGGATGCGTCTCATGTCAGCTAATCAAGGGACACTGACACACACACACACACACACACACACACACACACACACTCGATGCATAGATAGACTCGCGTCAGTTTCCTGCTCACATCGAGTTCTCTTTTGCCCAGGGTTGCCAACTCTCACGCATTTGGCGTGACACTCACGCTTTCAGGCTCTGTCTCACGCTCTCACGCTGCCCAACTTAATCTCACGCCAAATTGCCAAACCTGCTTTTGATATTAAACAATGTCTAAGCTTTTACATTTTTTAAAGTTTAAATGCGAAAGTCAAACAATAAATAGCGTTTTGGCGCTAATATGGCATAACAGTTAAAGCCAGAGTGTTGAAAAACCATATGGAGTTGCGACATGCTCTATCATCTCCCGGCGGCGCGCAAATGTGACCATACACCTTAACTATTTTTCAATTAAATAAATGTTCTATATTTTAGTTCAATAATATTTATTGAATATTTTGAGGAGATCTTTTGGTACTAAATACTAGTTGTGCAATATTTATTGTCAATTAATGACCACTTAAAATATTTTTCTTCTAATATTTGTATTATTTATATTACAATTAGTATAGTAATAAGGTTAAATTAGAGAATTATTTTTCAAAGAGGCAAATTAGAGTCATTTTGTGGCTCGAAAAATAATCTCACTCCAACCTGATCTTAAAAGTTGGCAACCCTGCTTTTGCTCTTGAACAAACAATAACACAGAGGATTTTGAGTATTCTCATATAAGAGTCTTAAATTAGTTAAATAACGTCTTAAATTAACTTAAAGAGTTGTGAGGAAATGAGATGCGCTGGACCGCGCGTGAGATCCGCGGTTGTTCTTAAAGTGACAGGAGCACTGATGATGCCTGTCATTAATGTTTATCAAAGAACAACGGGAATAGAGAAAATTGTAGCTTTAATGATGATTCATCTATATTTCATTTATTATTTATGCAGTTAAGGAAGGTTTGATAACTATTACATTTCTGTATAACAGGGAAGGCCATGGGTAAATATAACATTTATTATTTTCATTTATTTATTCCATTTATTATCATTTATTATTACTATACTCTCCTTGAAGTTTACTTCCCGCTACTTTTTCCCTCTTCCTCCCAACCGCGGCTGCAACTGTCTTCTTCTTCTTCGATAGTAGCCTAAGCCAGTGTTTCCCAACCTTTTTTCAGTCATTTTATCATACGTCACGCTAGGGGTGTAACGGTACAGATTGCTCACGGTTCGGTTTGTATCACGGTTTAAGGTTCACCGTTTCGGTACGGTTCAGTATTTGCTATGTTCAGGGAAAAAAGGACTACTGTCAAATAAAAAAAAAGAAAATAATAAGAACAAATCATTTAAATACAAGCAGCAGCACAAATAAATACTATTGAGCAAAGATACTAATAAAATAAACTATGCTTTTCAGGTTTTTCAGGTACGTCTAACATTAGTTTTCAGGTAAAGAAATTGATCAAATGTAAAATAACATTGCATATATGACTGTATAAATTAAAGATTAATCCTATTAAACTTACAAAAGTTATTCAATCAAGAGCAGTGAGTGATGCCCTTGTCTTTTGTTTGACATTAAACAGACAGCAGTAAAGGCTACTGCCCCTTTAAGACCTCGATATGCGTCGTCTTTTCTGGACTGTATAAAGCTTACTTAAGCCATATACAGACTATGTCTGCTAGAATACTCATCAATATGTTGACATACTTTTTGCGTGAGTTTGTCCGTTCAAGAGCAAGACTTGAAAGAGAACTCAATATTTGCGCGCTGAGAGACGTGTGCGCGCTCTCGGATGAGTGCACGGAAAATTTTCTCACAGTGCGCGCGACTTCTCATTCGCGTCTTCTGGCACTAAACCAGATAGTTGCGTGTTCTGAGTTAACACAATCAGAACGTAAAAATACGGGATATTTTATGGGAAAATACTAAAACGGGAAGACAGCGGGAAAAGAGCTAAAATACGTGAGAAACCCGGAAAAAACGGGAGGGTTGACAGCTATGGTGTGTGTGTGTGTGTGTGTGTGTGTGCGATATGTAGGCTTAGGGGTAGTGTAGGGGGATAGAATGTACAGTTTGTACAGTATACAAACCATTAAGTCTATGGAATGCCATCTGCCTGTCTTTCCCCTTCCCCCTCTCTATCTGTGTGTGTGTGTGGGGGGGTCTCTCTCTCACCCTGTGAGTTTGTGTGTGTGCCTTTCTCTCAGTCCTTCCCCTCCCCCTCACTCTCACTCTATCATTGTGTGTGTGTGTGTGTGTGTGTGTGTGTGTGTGTGTGTGTGTGTGTGTGTGTGTGTGTGTGTGTGTGTGTGTGTGTGTGTGTGTGTGTGTGTGTGACTTTCTCTCTTGATCACAATTTAACACTTGAAATAAAAACGTCATGTGATGTGTTTGCCAAGATCACGTATGATGCACATCTCTTTAAATTAATTATTTACTGATATAATATAAATGTATTAAAACATAAATTTCACATGATTTTATAAAAGTGGCTATTTATAATAAACTTCCATAAAATGTAGACACGCATCTTACTCTTACCTGACACTGATATTAAAATCATCTTTGCAGTTTCTGTGATTTGGCTCCATTTATACATTTTTTATTAAAACATTTTTATTGGACCACCCATATTGAAATGAAATCATGTTTTATGGTGCATAAGATTGGTGCACAAACGGTAGCTAAGGTAGCTCAAAAACACATGAAGAGAAGTGTTAGAATAAAACAACATCAGCATTCGAATGGTATTCTGAACTCATTCCAATTTGACCTTTGACATAATCTGACATGAAAATCATATAAATTTAATTGATCTCATAGATGTGGCTGTTGTGGTTTGTGGTCATAGCAGCACCAACTGCTGCAGTTAATGTGGTGAATTCAGATGACTTTGACATAGTCCTTTTATGTTTTCCCATTTTAAATGCCTATTGCCTGCCGTGCACAGTTAAACTGATGCCACCGGGGTGGCGGTGCCACCGGCTTGGGCCCGTCATCGCTGCTCGCAGCTTTAATTTTTTTTTTTTTTTTTTTTTTTGACTTCTCGGGTACTTTTGGGGCACTTAACATGCTCGAAAACTCTTGAAACTTCGCACAGGCGTCGGAATGCGCGGCCATCAGAGCCGGGCTGAAGCTGGTACCCAGGCGTGGCAGGGGGGCTCGACAGCGCCCCCTTAAGTGGGGTCTGAAAACTTGGTCCATATATCAAACACACTTGCACGTACATGTATGAAACTCGGTACACATATAGACCTCATCGGGCCAAACAACTTTCGTGCTCATAGTTATGCGTCAGTTCAACAGGAAGTGAGCTATAATCGGTTGTTCGGAAAACCCATGCTCTGGAATTTAATATACTCCTCCAAGGCCATTGTTTCGATCATCGCCAAACTCGGTCAGCATGAAGTGAACATATCCAGGATGCTAAATTGCGAGCGGATTTTTGATATCTCAAATGGTTTGGCCGTGGCGAAGCAACGAATTTATGGCGAGAAAAGGGAAACAGGAAGTGTGTTATAACGTCAGCAAACATTGACTGATTTGGATGAAACTTCAGCTGTGTGTTCGTTGTAAGAGGCCGATCACATGGATATGACTTTTGTGAGTCAAAGTTATAGCGCCACCAACTGGCAGCAGGAAGTGTGTCACTTTCAAAAATGCTTTGAATCACCATCTTATTTTCACCCCATTTACTTCAAACTTCATCAGTATAATGTGAAAACATGACAGATAGAGACGTATGAAATGGATTCCTGAAATTTCAAATACTGTTGCCATGGCAACGTGTCAAAGTTTAATAATCTTTTGGCTGTTTTGAGGCTCTAAGCATGCTTGAAATTGCTTGAAACTGCTTGAAACTCAACACACACATCAGAGATGTCAGTCAGTACACATTGGCAAAGCATCAGAAATGGGCGGGGATGAGGGCCTCTCTAGCGCCACCTTTTGACAAAAGTGGGGGGGTTAGTTTTATCTTCAGTCACCAAACTCGGTACATATATTGTTCTCTTCGAGCCGGACAACTTTCTAATTTACAGTCATTAGCTCCGACCAACAGGAAGTCAGATATTTTGGTTTTAAGGTGAATTTTTGGTTAAATCGGGGTCTGAGTTTTTACGTTCTCCTCGTAGGCGATTTATTCAATCTCCACCAAACTCGGTCAACATGAAACAAAGATACGGAAGATGCTAAAATGCGAACGAATATTGGATATCTCAAACGGTGTTGCCATGGCGAGGGATTAAATAAGGACAAAAAAGGGGAACAGAAATTGTCTAATATCTTGTAAAATCATATTTTGATTTCAATTAAATTAAGATTGTATGTTTGGTAATTGAATTTAGATTAATTTAAAATGACTATAATATTTTTCAGAAGAATATATATATTTTTTATAAATATTTCTTTGAATAGTCTAATGTGCCTATGTGTGCTGCCCTTCCCTCAATGAACACAAGATGGCAGCATTGTGTTAGTTTTGAAGCAGGATAAAAAAAACCTTGTTCTCTCTCTCTCTCTCTCTCTCTCTCTCTCTCTCTCTCTCTCTCTCTCTCTCTGTCTATCTCTCTCTCTCTCTCTCTCTCTCTCTCTGTCTGTGTGTGTGTGTGTGTCAGTGTCCTGTCTGTGTGGATGCGTCTCATGTCAGCGAATCAAGGGACACTGACACACACACACACACACACACACACACACACACACACACTCAACGCATAGATAGACACGCGTTAGTTTCCTGCTCACATCGAGTTCTCTTTTGCTCTTGAACCAGGGCTGGACTGGTAATCTGGCATACCGGGCATTTATTTTTCCCGGTGGGCCGACGCACTTTGGGGCCGATACAAGGTTATTTATTTATTTTATTTTTTGTCACGGACTGGCCCATCATGCAGGGACAGCGGCCCATTGGTTTGTCTTCTGAATTGACAGGCCAAAGCGAGAGAGACCTTCCCTCCTCCATAGACTGTGTCCATATTAGGCGCTGTTTAAAAATTTGGGCGCATGAAACTGCAAAAGGCAAATATCCGCGCAACAGCACTGCCGCCGACGAACGTGCACTGCGTTTCTGCTGCTCTATGAAGTGATGAACCGGCACTTTGACTCTGAATGTTGTTTTATACAATCGTGTGATATGGGAACATTAAAGGTTCTGTGGTGAATCAGCTGAAAACAGCCGCGACCATGTAAATACATCGCGAGGTAAATTGGAAAACAGCAATACACACAACTACAAACTTGTCACTCTAGCACAACCAAATTCAATAGTTTATTATTATTTATTTATTTATTTTCGAAACCATATACCTATGGTAATGAGGAGCATGATTTTACCTGTGACTACCATGCCCATACAGTTAAATGAAACTGACCTACAGTTAAACTCAGTTAAAATGTCATTACACTCTAAAGAAAAAAGGTTCTATGGCACCAAAAATGGTTCTTGGCTCATAATCAGAGGGGAACCTGTTTTAGTGCTATATAGCACCAATTTTGGTGCTTCAGTGGTTATTCAGCGGTTCTTCAGAAGTTCTTCACCGGTTATTTGCCTAAGGTGCTATATAGCACCTCTGAAGAACAGCTGAAGAACCACTGATGCACCAAAATTGGTGCTATATAGCACTAAAAAAGGTTCCCCTATCATTACGAGCCAAGAACCATTTTTGGTGCCATATAGAACCTTTTTTTGTTTTAGAGTGTAGGGTAATTAAATTATAATTCAACAAAACAGCTTTAAAGCCTGGATCCCATGCATTAAAGGGATAGTTCACCCAAAAATGAAAATGATGTCATAATTTACTCACCCTCAAGTTGTTCCAAACCTGTATGAGTTTCTTTGTTCTGCTGAACACAAAAGAAGATATTTTGAAGAATGTTTGTAACCAAGCAGATATAGCAACTATTGACTACCATAGTAAGAAAAAAAATACTATGGTAGTCAATAGTTGTTCTATCTGCTTTGTTAAATATCGTCTTTTGTGTTCAGCAGAACAAAGAAACTCATACAGGTTTGGAACAACTTGAGGGTGCAATATTACGTTTGTTATCTGCATTTGCAGTAAATTCGATAATATCCATCATTAGTTGTCCCTGTCCTAGATTTATTTATTTACTCCAATTTAAGGCCCTAACCCCAGCAAAAACATTCAAGAGGAACTCATGAGCCGGATGGGCTGGATTTGCGAGGGCCGAATTTTAGCCCCAGTCCAGCCCTGTCTTGAACAAACAATAACACAGAGGATTTTGAGTATTCTCATATTAGAGTCTTAAATTAGTTAAATAACGTCTTAAATGAACTTAAAGAGTTGTGAGGAAATGAGATGCGCGGGACAGCGCGTGAGACCCGCGGCTGTTCTTAAAGTGACAGTAGCACTGATGATGCCTGTCATTAATGTTCATCAAAGAACAACGGGAACAGAGAAAATTGTAGCTTTAATGATGATTCATCTATATTTGATTTATTATTTATGCAGTTAAGGAAGGTTTGATAACTATTACATTTCTGTATAACAGGTAAGGCCATGGGTAAATATAACATTTATTATTTTGGGTTTATGTAAAGATTGTTTTAAGTTCACTTAAATTAAAAGTTGTTTTTTAAAGCCTAATAAATGTTGAAATTGGGAGCTTTCAGTGATACTGTAATGTAACGTCATTAATGTTTCATAGAGACTTTAGTATCAGTGATACTGGCCTTCATTCATAAAAAGATGCCATTACAACACATATTTAAAATATGCTGTCTTTAAATTGTTTCTAAATTAATTTGGAGAGTAACTGAAATTATTACAATATCAAAATATTAAAAGCTTAAAATATTAAAAACTTGCGATTAATCGGGATTAATTACAGAAAAAAATTTGATTAATTCGTAAAATTTTTTGTTAACGATGCCCAGCACTAATATATATATTATAAATATTTCTTTGAATAATCTATTGTGCCTGTGTGTGCTGCCCTTCTCTCAATGAACAAAAGATGGCAGCATTGTGTTAGTTTTGAAACAGGATATAAAAAACATTCCATGTCTTTCTTTCTGCCACTCTCTCTTAGGCTTTCACAAATAACTATCACTTGAAATAAAAACGTCATGTGCTGTGTTTGCCAAGATCACATATGATGCAGATGTCTTTTAATGAATAATTTACTGATATAATTTAAATGTATTAAAAGTAAATTTCACATGGTTTTCTAAAAGTGGCTGTTTATAATAAACTTCCATAAAATGTAGACACGTATCTTACTCTTACCTGACACTGATATTAAAGTCATCTTTGCATTTTACTGTGATTTGGCTCAATTTATAAATTTTTTTATAAAAAAAAATGTATTGGACCACCCATATTGAAATGAAAGCACGCTTTATGGTGCATAAGATTGGTGCACAAACGGTAGCTAAGGTAGGTCAAAAACACATGAAGAGAAATGTTAGGATAATACAACATCAGCATTTGAATGGTATTGTGAACTCATTAGGGCCCAAGCCCTGAAAGGGCGCAGAGCCCTATTGTTCCCCTAAGGATTATTCTTTGTTTTTTTTTTTTTTTTTTTTTTTTTTTTTCGACTTCTCGGGTACTTTTGGGGCACTTAACATGCTCGAAAACTCTTGAAACTTCGCACACACGTCGGAATGCGCGGCCATCAGAGCCGGGCTGAAGCTGGTACCCGGGCGTGGCAGGGGGGCTCGACAGCG
The DNA here is from genome assembly GCF_949357685.1 of Gobio gobio. NCBI lineage: Eukaryota > Metazoa > Chordata > Actinopteri > Cypriniformes > Gobionidae > Gobio > Gobio gobio. The sequence goes on along the minus strand of NC_137116.1, from coordinate 27,936,494 downwards.
CCCCCTAAGGTGGGGTCTGAAAACTTGGTCTATATATCAAACACACTTGCACGTACATGTATGAAACTCGGTACACATTTAGATCTCATCGGGCCGAACAACTTTCGTGCTCATAGTTATGTGTCAGCCCAACAGGAAGTGAGCTATTATGGGTTGTTCGGAAAACGCATGCTCTGGAATTTAATATACTCCTCCGAGGCCATTGTTTCGATCATTGCCAAACTCGGTCAGCATTAAGTGAACATATTCAGGATGCTAAATTGCGAGCGGATTTTTGATATCTTAAACGGTTTGGCCGTGGCAAAGCAACGAATTTATGGCGAGAAAAGGTAAACAGGAAGTGTGTAATAACTTGTGCAAACATTGACTGATTTGGATGAAACTTCAGCTGTGTGTTCGTTGTAAGAGGCCGATCACATGGATATGACTTTTGTGAGTCAAAGTTATAGCGCCACCAACTGGCAGCAGGAAGTGTGTCACTTTCAAAAATGCTTTGAATCACCATCTTATTTTCACCAGATTTATTTCAAACTTCATCAGTATAATGTGAAAACATGACAGATAGAGACGTATGAAATGGATTCCTGAAATTTCAAATACTGTTGCCATGGCAACGTGTCAAAGTTTAATAATCTTTTGGCTGTTTTGAGGCTCTTAGCATGCTTGAAATTGCTTGAAACTGCTTGAAACTCAACACACACATCAGAGATGTCAGTCAGTACACATTGGCAAAGCCTCAGAAATGGGCGGGGATGAGGGGCTCTCTAGCGCCACCTTTTGACAAAAGTGGGGGGGTTAGTTTTATCTTCAGTCACCAAACTCGGTACATATATTGTTCTCTTCGAGCCGGACAACTTTCGAATTTACAGTCATTAGCTCCGACCAACAGGTAGTCAGATATTTTGGTTTGAAGATGAATATTTGTGTAATTCAGGGTCTGAGTTTTTACGTTCTCCTCGTAGGCGATTTATTCAATATCCACCAAACTCGGTCAACATGAAACAAAGATACTGAAGATGCTAAAATGCGAACGGATTTTGGATATCTCAAACGGTGTTGCCATGCCGAGGGATTAAATAAGGACAAAAAAGGGGAACAGAAATTCTCTCATATCTTGTAAAATCATATTTTGATTTCAATTAAATTAAGATTGTATGTTTGGCAATTGAACTTAGATTAATTTTAAAAGACTATACTATTTTTCAGATGAATATATATATATTTTATAAATATTTTTTTGTATAATGTATTGTGCCTGTGTGTGCCCTCCCCTCAATGAACACAAGATGGCAGCATTGTGTTAGTTTTGAAACAGGATAAAAAAAAAACATTCCATCTCTTCAGGGATTTGTCTGTGTGTGTGTGTGTGTGTGCGTGCGTGCGTGCGTGCGTGCGTGTGTGTGTGGGGACTGGTAATCCCTGATGTTGGGTGCTGCCCCTTTAAGGACGTTGTTCCGGTGAGCGCAAGTGATGTGATCATGCAGGAAGAAGTGCAGGGAAAAACAAACTGAACTTAGAGAACTGAGTGAGAAAGCCATGTTGATCTCAAATGAAGATTTGAACATTTAACAATTCCAGCTAAAACTATTATCTTACATTATATTCCCAGCGTGGTGAGAAGTGTTATGTTGTTTAAGTGTTGTGATGGTTTGTGTATCACTATGAAGATCGCTATTTGTGATTAGCGCCTAAACGCCTAATGTTATATATTTGTTTTGTTTTAGACATTTACAGTTTGTATTGCCTGTAAAATATGTTGCATTTAGTTAAAAAAAGTTTAATTCTTAGTACACAAAGCTGATGTTACAATGTTTTAGAAACGTATTTGGTGATGTGAACATTACTAGATAATAATTGTGAATTGTTTTGTGTTTGCAGTTTGACCACACACGCACACACATAAATGTGCACAAATACTCAACTAAAGTAAACTACAATAACAACGACCAAATGTGTACTGTGTGAGTTCTGCACAAGAGGAATAAAAGTAAAAAAAAAAAAAAAACAATTTCCAAATTAATGTTATCATTTCATGGGTAACACCTACGTTATGGGGACAAAATGTCCCCACAAAGATGGCAATATCCGAAATCCTCATCCTTGTGGGGACATTTTTAGGTCCCCATGAGGAAAACATCTTATAAATCAGACTAAGTGATGTTTTTTGAAAATGTAAAAATGCAGAATGTCTCCCTTGATGGGTAGGTTTAGGGGCAGGGGCAGTGTGTGTGTGTGTGTGTGTGTGTGTGTGTGTATGTGTGTGTGTGTGTGTGTGTGTGTGTGTGTGTGTGTGTGTGTGTGTGTGTGTGTGTGATGGGTAGGTGATGGGTAGGTTTAGGGGCAGGGGCAGTGAAGGGGGATAGAATATACGGTATGTACAGTATTAAAACCATTACACCTATGGAAGGTCCCCATAAAACATGAAAACCCAACGTGTGTGTGTGTGTGTGTGTGGACACCAACTGGCAGCAGGAAGTGTGTCACTTTCAAAAATGCTTTAATTCACTGTCTAGCTTTAAAAACATACTAAATAATGTTTTATTCAAAATGTAAAAATGCAGAATGTTTTCTGTGATGGTAGGTTACACACACATCAGAGATGTCAGTCAGTACACATTGGCAAAGCCTCAGAAATGGGCGGGGATGAGGGGCTCTCTAGCACCACCTTTTGACAAAAGTGGGGGGGTTAGTTTTATTTTCAGTCACCAAACTCGGTAAATATATTGTTCTCTTCGAGCCGGACAACTTTCGAATTTACAGTCATTAGCTCCGACCAACAGGTAGTCAGATATTTTGGTTTGAAGATGAATATTTGTGTAATTCAGGGTGTGAGTTTTTACGTTCTCCTCGTAGGCGATTTATTCAATATCCACCAAACTCGGTCAACATGAAACAAAGATACTGAAGATGCTAAAATGCGAACGGATTTTGGATATCTCAAACGGTGTTGCCATGCCGAGGGATTAAATAAGGACAAAAAAGGGGAACAGAAATTCTCTCATATCTTGTAAAATCATATTTTGATTTCAATTAAATTAAGATTGTATGTTTGGCAATTGAACTTAGATTAATTTTAAAAGACTATACTATTTTTCAGATGAATATATATATATTTTATAAAAAAAAATTTGTATAATGTATTGTGCCTGTGTGTGCCCTCCCCTCAATGAACACAAGATGGCAGCATTGTGTTAGTTTTGAAACAGGATAAAAAAAAAACATTCCATCTCTTCAGGGATTTGTCTGTTTGTGTGTGTGTGTGTGTGTGTGTGTGTGTGTGTGTGTGTGTGTGTGTGTGTGTGTGTGTGTGTGTGTGTGTGTGTGTGTGTGATGGGTAGGTTTAGGGGCAGGGGCAGTGAAGGGGGATAGAATATACGGTATGTACAGTATTAAAACCATTACACCTATGGAAGGTCCCCATAAAACATGAAAACCCAACGTGTGTGTGTGGAAACCAACTGGCAGCAGGAAGTGTGTCACTTTCAAAAATGCTTTAATTCACTGTCTAGCTTTAAAAACATACTAAATAATGTTTTATTCAAAATGTAAAAATGCAGAATGTTTTCTGTGATGGTAGGTTTAGGAGTAGGGGTAGTGTAGGGGGATAGAATGTACAGTTTGTACAGTATAAAAACCATTAAGTCTATGCAATGCCCTCTGCCTTTCCCCCCCCCCCCCCTCACTCTCACTTTCTCACTGTGTGTGAGTGTGTGTGTGTGTGTGTGTGTGTGTGTGTGTGTGTGTGTGTGTGTGTGTGTGTGTGTGTGTGTGTGTGTGTGTGTGTGTGTGTGTGTGTGTGTGTGTGTGAGTGTGTGTGTGTGTGTGTGTGTGTGTGTGTGTGTGTGAGAGACTTTCTCTCTTGATGATGTTAATTTACCTCTTGAACCTGGATGAATTTAAAATGAATATACTATTTTTCAGATCAATATATTTATTTATTTAAAATAATTCATCTATATACCACTCTCTGTATGTCCTCCCCTCAATGAACAGAAAATGGCAGCATTGTGTTAGTTTTGAAGCAGGATAAAAAAAAACCTTGTCTGTCTGTCTGTCTCTCTCTCTCTCTCTCTCTCTCTCTCTCTCTCTCTCTCTCTCTCTCTCTCTCTCTCTCTGTGTGTGTGTGTGGAGGGGGATGGCTGGATATCCGTTGCCTGCAGCATACAACAGCATTCTGATGGTGTAAAGTTTAACTCATACATTTGTAGGCATAAATGTGGTGTATTCAGATTACTTTGATATAGTTATTTTACATTTATTTGTAAATAAATAAATTTTACATATTTGAAAGTGATCTATTTCATCCTATGACATTAAAAATCATCTACATTTAAATGACATCATGGGTGTGGCTTGTGGTGATAGTGGCACCAGCTGCTGCGGTAAATGTGACACATTCGAGCGATTAAAAAAAATTATCCTGTTTAAATGCATATTGCCTGCCATGCACAGTTAAGCTGATGCCACCGGGGTGGCGGTGCCACCGGCTTGGGCCCGTCATCGCTGCTCGCAGCTTTAATTCCAATTTGACCTTTGACATCATCTGACATGAAATTAATTTAAATTTAATTGATCTCATAGATGTGGCTGTTGTGGTTCGTTGTCATAGCAGCACCAACTGCTGCAGTTAATGTGGTGAATTCAGATGACTTTGACATAGTCCTTTTAGTTTTTCCAATTTTAAATGCCTATTGCCTGCTGTGCACAGTTAAGCTGATGCCACCGGCGTGGCGGTGCCACCGGCTTGGGCCCGTCATCGCTGCTCGCAGCTTTAATTAGGGCCCAAGCCCTGAAAGGGCGCAGAGCCCTATTGTTCCCCTAAGGATTATTCTTTTTTTTTTTTTTTTTTTTTTTTTTTTTTTTGACTTCTCGGGTACTTTTGGGGCACTTAACATGCTCGAAAACTCTTGAAACTTCGCACACACGTCGGAATGCGCGGCCATCAGAGCCGGGCTGAAGCTGGTACCCGGGCGTGGCAGGGGGGCTCGACAGCGCCCCCTAAGGTGGGGTCTGAAAACTTGGTCTATATATCAAACACACTTGTACGTACATGTATGAAACTCGGTACACATTTAGATCTCATCGGGCCGAACAACTTTCGTGCTCATAGTTATGTGTCAGCCCAACAGGAAGTGAGCTATTATGGGTTGTTCGGAAAACGCATGCTCTGGAATTTAATATACTCCTCCGAGGCCATTGTTTCGATCATTGCCAAACTCGGTCAGCATTAAGTGAACATATTCAGGATGCTAAATTGCGAGCGGATTTTTGATATCTTAAACGGTTTGGCCGTGGCGAAGCAACGAATTTATGGCGAGAAAAGGTAAACAGGAAGTGTGTAATAACTTGTGCAAACATTGACTGATTTGGATGAAACTTCAGCTGTGTGTTCGTTGTAAGAGGCCGATCACATGGATATGACTTTTGTGAGTCAAAGTTATAGCGCCACCAACTGGCAGCAGGAAGTGTGTCACTTTCAAAAATGCTTTGAATCACCATCTTATTTTCACCAGATTTATTTCAAACTTCATCAGTATAATGTGAAAACATGACAGATAGAGACGTATGAAATGGATTCCTGAAATTTCAAATACTGTTGCCATGGCAACGTGTCAAAGTTTAATAATCTTTTGGCTGTTTTGAGGCTCTTAGCATGCTTGAAATTGCTTGAAACTGCTTGAAACTCAACACACACATCAGAGATGTCAGTCAGTACACATTGGCAAAGCCTCAGAAATGGGCGGGGATGAGGGGCTCTCTAGCGCCACCTTTTGACAAAAGTGGGGGGGTTAGTTTTATCTTCAGTCACCAAACTCGGTACATATATTGTTCTCTTCGAGCCGGACAACTTTCGAATTTACAGTCATTAGCTCCGACCAACAGGTAGTCAGATATTTTGGTTTGAAGATGAATATTTGTGTAATTCAGGGTCTGAGTTTTTACGTTCTCCTCGTAGGCGATTTATTCAATATCCACCAAACTCGGTCAACATGAAACAAAGATACTGAAGATGCTAAAATGCGAACGGATTTTGGATATCTCAAACGGTGTTGCCATGCCGAGGGATTAAATAAGGACAAAAAAGGGGAACAGAAATTCTCTCATATCTTGTAAAATCATATTTTGATTTCAATTAAATTAAGATTGTATGTTTGGCAATTGAACTTAGATTAATTTTAAAAGACTATACTATTTTTCAGATGAATATATATAAATTTTATAAATATTTTTTTGTATAATGTATTGTGCCTGTGTGTGCCCTCCCCTCAATGAACACAAGATGGCAGCATTGTGTTAGTTTTGAAACAGGATAAAAAAAAAACATTCCATCTCTTCAGGGATTTGTCTGTGTGTGTGTGTGTGTGTGTGTGTGTGTGTGTGTGTGTGTGTGTGTGTGTGTGCGTGCGTGCGTGCGTGCGTGCGTGCGTGCGTGCGTGCGTGTGTGTGTGTGTGGGGACTGGTAATCCCTGATGTTGGGTGCTGCCCCTTTAAGGACGTTGTTCCGGTGAGCGCAAGTGATGTGATCATGCAGGAAGAAGTGCAGGGAAAAACAAACTGAACTTAGAGAACTGAGTGAGAAAGCCATGTTGATCTCAAATGAAGATTTGAACATTTAACAATTCCAGCTAAAACTATTATCTTACATTATATTCCCAGCGTGGTGAGAAGTGTTATGTTGTTTAAGTGTTGTGATGGTTTGTGTATCACTATGAAGATCGCTATTTGTGATTAGCGCCTAAACGCCTAATGTTATATATTTGTTTTGTTTTAGACATTTACAGTTTGTATTGCCTGTAAAATATGTTGCATTTAGTTAAAAAAAAGTTTAATTCTTAGTACACAAAGCTGATGTTACAATGTTTTAGAAACGTATTTGGTGATGTGAACATTACTAGATAATAATTGTGAATTGTTTTGTGTTTGCAGTTTGACCACACACGCACACATAAATGTGCACAAATACTCAACTAAAGTAAACTACAATAACAACGACCAAATGTGTACTGTGTGAGTTCTGCACAAGAGGAATAAAAGTAAAAAATAAAAAAAAACAATTTCCAAATTAATGTTATCATTTCATGGGTAACACCTACGTTATGGGGACAAAATGTCCCCACAAAGATGGCAATATCCGAAATCCTCATCCTTGTGGGGACATTTTTAGGTCCCCATGAGGAAAACATCTTATAAATCAGACTAAGTGATGTTTTTTGAAAATGTAAAAATGCAGAATGTCTCCCTTGATGGGTAGGTTTAGGGGCAGGGGCAGTGTGTGTGTGTGTGTGTGTGTGTGTGTGTGTGTGTGTGTGTGTGTGATGGGTAGGTTTAGGGGCAGGGGCAGTGAAGGGGGATAGAATATACGGTATGTACAGTATTAAAACCATTACACCTATGGAAGGTCCCCATAAAACATGAAAACCCAACGTGTGTGTGTGTGTGTGTGTGTGTGGACACCAACTGGCAGCAGGAAGTGTGTCACTTTCAAAAATGCTTTAATTCACTGTCTAGCTTTAAAAACATACTAAATAATGTTTTATTCAAAATGTAAAAATGCAGAATGTTTTCTGTGATGGTAGGTTACACACACATCAGAGATGTCAGTCAGTACACATTGGCAAAGCCTCAGAAATGGGCGGGGATGAGGGGCTCTCTAGCACCACCTTTTGACAAAAGTGGGGGGGTTAGTTTTATCTTCAGTCACCAAACTCGGTACATATATTGTTCTCTTCGAGCCGGACAACTTTCGAATTTACAGTCATTAGCTCCGACCAACAGGTAGTCAGATATTTTGGTTTGAAGATGAATATTTGTGTAATTCAGGGTGTGAGTTTTTACGTTCTCCTCGTAGGCGATTTATTCAATATCCACCAAACTCGGTCAACATGAAACAAAGATACTGAAGATGCTAAAATGCGAACGGATTTTGGATATCTCAAACGGTGTTGCCATGCCGAGGGATTAAATAAGGACAAAAAAGGGGAACAGAAATTCTCTCATATCTTGTAAAATCATATTTTGATTTCAATTAAATTAAGATTGTATGTTTGGCAATTGAACTTAGATTAATTTTAAAAGACTATACTATTTTTCAGATGAATATATATATATTTTATAAATATTTTTTTGTATAATGTATTGTGCCTGTGTGTGCCCTCCCCTCAATGAACACAAGATGTCAGCATTGTGTTAGTTTTGAAACAGGATAAAAAAAAAACATTCCATCTCTTCAGGGATTTGTCTGTTTGTGTGTGTGTGTGTGTGTGTGTGTGTGTGTGTGTGTGTGTGTGTGTGTGTGTGTGTGTGTGTGTGTGTGTGTGTGTGTGTGTGTGTGTGTGATGGGTAGGTTTAGGGGCAGGGGCAGTGAAGGGGGATAGAATATACGGTATGTACAGTATTAAAACCATTACACCTATGGAAGGTCCCCATAAAACATGAAAACCCAACGTGTGTGTGTGTGTGTGGACACCAACTGGCAGCAGGAAGTGTGTCACTTTCAAAAATGCTTTAATTCACTGTCTAGCTTTAAAAACATACTAAATAATGTTTTATTCAAAATGTAAAAATGCAGAATGTTTTCTGTGATGGTAGGTTTAGGAGTAGGGGTAGTGTAGGGGGATAGAATGTACAGTTTGTACAGTATAAAAACCATTAAGTATATGCAATGTCCTCTGCCTTTCCTCCCCCCCCCCCCTCACTCTCACTTTCTCACTGTGTGTGAGTGTGTGTGTGTGTGTGTGTGTGTGTGTGTGTGTGTGTGTGTGTGTGTGTGTGTGTGTGTGTGTGTGTGTGTGTGTGTGTGTGTGTGTGTGTGTGTGTGAGAGACTTTCTCTCTTGATGATGTTAATTTACCTCTTGAACCTGGATGAATTTAAAATGAATATACTATTTTTCAGATCAATATATTTATTTATTTAAAATAATTCATCTATATACCACTCTCTGTATGTCCTCCCCTCAATGAACAGAAAATGGCAGCATTGTGTTAGTTTTGAAGCAGGATAAAAAAAAACCTTGTCTGTCTGTCTGTCTCTCTCTCTCTCTCTCTCTCTCTCTCTGTGTGTGAGCGCATGTGCGGAGTGACTGGGAGGAGCGCGTGAGTGTTTGAGCGTGTGGCGGCGTTTTTGAGTGAGTTTTTTTTCCTTTTTCCCTTTTCCTCTAATAATTTAGTTTAATTTAGATTGTAGTTTATTTAAAGCTGTTGGGGATTGTGAAAAATGTCGGCAGATTCTGATGGGTTTGCTAATTTAACTGCCCGGAACGGCTGTAAATGTATTCCTGATGGATCTATCACAGTTGAAGACTGCTTGACTGCTATTAGTAGTGAAATAGGTGCTCGGAACATACTGTCAGCATCTAGAATGAATAAAGCTGTCGTTGTGTTTTTGAAAGAAGAGTCTATGGTTCATCATTTAGTAGAAGTTGGCTTAGCTGTTGGTGATGCTTTTCTGCCTGTTTTACCGCTGTCGAGTCCTTCTAAAAAGGTAATTCTTTCTAATGTGCCTCCGTTCATCTCCAATGACTCACTTGAGCGATTACTTGGCCGCTATGGTAAAATATTGATGCCGATTAAAATGATTCCCCTTGGGGTTAAAAATCCTGATTTGAAGCATGTGATGTCCTTCCGGCGTCAAACGTTCATGATTTTGAATGTCGAGTTTCAAAACTTAGACGTTTCAGTGAAATTGACTTTGTTAGGTAAAGATTATACAATTTTTATCAGCACGGATTCAATGAAATGTTTCTCTTGTGGGATTTTTGGTCACACAAAAAAGAAATGCCCATCTAATAAGGTGGCTAAACAAAATGAGATGGAACCTAATATTTCTTCGGAGATAGCGGCTACTACCCCGGTAAATAATAATCAGGATTCAGGCAATAAAACTGATGAGCGCGCTGTGTCGGATTCTTTGTCTAAAGATGAAGAATATCCGGAAGAGCACGCAACGAAAAGTTGTGCTAAAGAGGGGGAAAATTGTTCGGTGAATGTTAGTGAACTTGATAATATCAGCAGTGAGACTAGCGATGCATTAGAGATCGCTGTTGCGGGAACCGGCGATCCAGAGCGCGCGGCCGAGCCAGGTGAGCTCGCGGGAACCGGCGATCCAGAACGCGCGGCCGAGCCAGGTGAGCTCGCGGGAACCGGCGATCCAGAGCGCACGGCCGAGCCAGGTGAGCTCGCGGGAACCGGCGATCCAGAGCGCGCGGCCGAGCCAGGTGAGCTCGCGGGAACCGGAGAGTCGCAGGACTCGCACGCACCTGCTGGCCTGACACAGAGTGAGGTGGCTCAGCTCACCGAGAGAGGTGAGACTCAGTCCATAGATATGGATTCTGATAGCGAGGAATCTGATATTGTAGATTATTACACGGATTTCAGTTCACAGGGAAGTAATGTGGAAAAGAAAAGTAGCCTTCAAATGAAGCCTCCTTATTATACGGTGCAGCAAATTAATGATTTTCTTGACAGCACTTTTAATCAGCGAAGACCAAAATTAGAAAAGTATTTTTCTGATTTGCAGCTTTTTGTTGATTCTTGTGTTTTGGCTATGAGAAAAGCTTCATTGGAGGAGCTTGATCAGCCAAAACGATATAGACTCAAGAAACATGTGAGCGCAGTTAAAAAAAGATTAGAAGTTAGAAAATATTAATAGGGCCATGTTTATTAACAGGGTGATATTTTGGGCGGTTTTTTGCTTTTTCTTTTCTTTCCTTATGACAACCTTAAGTATTGGGACCTTTAATATCAATGGTTGTCGGGGTATAGAAAAGAGAGCAGCTTTATTTGATTATTTGCGCTTAAAGAAGGCAGATGTGATTTTATTACAGGAAACGCATACAGATCAGCAGAATGAGAGACAGTGGATTGGTGATTGGAAAGGCAATGTTTTTTTAAGTCATGGAACAAACCTCAGTGCAGGTGTTGCCATCCTTTTTTCCCCAAGTGTCAGTAGTCAAGCAGACATGGTTGAGGTAGTGCCTGGTCGGATTCTGAGAGCTGATATTGCCTTGGGTGATACACATTTTTCTTTCTTTAATGTGTATGCCCCAAATGTTGGTCAAGAACGTATCATGTTTTTCGGAATACTTTCTAAGGCATTATCAAAGTGTCCTCAGGGAAATATTATTGTACTTGGTGGTGATTTTAATTGTACTGTTAATTCAGACCTAGACAGGAATCATGATGAACCTCACCCTTCTTCTGCTGAGAGTTTAAGGAAATTAATTAATGATCACAATTTAGTTGATTTGTGGAGGGAGGCCTTTCCTGGGGTCAGACAGTATACATGGCTAAAAGCTAATTCCAATAATATGTCAGGAGCTAGACTTGACCGTTTCTATGTTGTAAAAAGCAATAGGAGTAGGTTTTTTAGTAGCTCGATTTCGCCATCCTTTCTTTCTGATCATCACTATTTATCTATTGTAGTTTCGGTCTCATTTTCTGGATTCTCTAAATCACATTGGCACTTTAATAATAGATTATTGCAGGACTGCACTTTTATTCACTCTTTTAATCTTTTCTGGAAAACTTGGAGAGAGGAGAGATGGCGTTTTCAGTTGTTGAGTCAATGGTGGGACATTGGTAAAGCACAAATTAAGTCTTTTTGCCAACAGTACACTGCACATAGTACTACAGCCCTTAAAGAAAAAATGAAGATTCTTGAGCAAGACATCCTTGGGCAAAGCAGTGACTCTACCCACAATAATTCATCTTCCATTGACTCTGTTGCAAGAGATAAGCTCCTTTTAAAGAACTTATTGGAGGAACGAGGAAAAATGGCACTTTTAAGGACCAGGTTTGCCCAGCTGAATGACATGGATGCTCCTACAGTTTTCTTTTTCGGACTTGAAAAAAAGTCAAGAGAACAGACATTTTTTCATCAATTGAAGATTCCATGTGGCAGAGTTACAACTGACCAACGGGACATTCAAAGTTATGCTCTTTCCTTTTATAAAGATTTATACTCCTCTGAAACATGTGACGGAGCAGCAACTGGTGAATTTTTAAGTGACTTATCTAAGCTATCTGAAGAGGAGCGTGATGACTTAGACAATTCTTTATCATTTGGAGAACTTTCACAAGCTGTTCAGGAGATGAGTGCTGGGAAATCACCCGGGTTGGATGGACTCTCAGCAGAATTTTACAAGTGTTTCTGGAATCTAATTGGACATGACCTTTATGATGTTTTTCTTGAATGCATTGATCAAGGGACTCTTCCTTTGAGTTGTCGAAGGGCAGTTTTGACATTAATCCCAAAAAAGGGTGATCTTGGGTGTCTAAAGAACTGGCGCCCGGTATCATTGATCTGTGCTGATTTCAAGATTTTATCTAAGGCATTGACTAATAGACTTAAAACATATATGGCATCTGTCATTCATAAAGACCAAACATTCTGTGTGCCCAAGAGATCCATATTTGATAACCTTTTTTTTCTGAGAGACATTATTACAGTTGCAAAAATGCACAATATGGACATTGGTCTTCTTTCATTGGATCAAGAAAAGGCGTTTGACAGGGTGGATCATCAATATTTATTTAAGACCCTGGAAGCCTTTGGGTTTGGTCCTTATTTTGTTTCTCTCATTAAATTGTTATACAATGAAATTTACAGTATGTTAAGACTGAATGGCTCATTAACTAGGCCTTTTTCTGTAACCAGGGGGATAAGGCAAGGGTGCCCTCTTTCAGGGCTTCTGTATGCCATTTCTATTGAGCCTCTCCTGGTTTCACTTAGGAGGCAACTACGTGGTGTTAATGTTCCCAGTTTCCCCAATGCAGATCCAGTTAAATTAACAGCTTACGCAGATGACATAACAATAGTTATAAAAGACTCTGAAGATGTTTCAAGATTGATATCTTCTTTAGATAGATTTCAGCAAGCTTCATCTGCCTGTATTAACTGGGGGAAATGTGCATCTTTGCTGTTGGGAGACTGGCGATCTGTAGGACCTCCTCAGCTGCCACAGCAATGCAGATGGGCCCGAGATGGTTTTAAAGTACTTGGTCTTTATTTTGGGACTAAAAGTTACACCGAAAAGAACTGGGAAGGGCTATCTGATCGGGTGATCTGTAGAATTCATAAGTGGCGATGGATTCTTCCACAGCTCTCCTTTAGAGGGAGATGTTTGGTTATTAATAACTTGGCAGCGTCGATGCTATGGCATAAATGCACTGTTCTGGATCCTCCTAAAGAATTAATTGTTGGAGTTCAAAAGGCATTTGTAAAGTTTTTTTGGGACGGTTGCCATTGGCTTCCTCCAGGTGTCCTTTATCTTCCTGTGGCAGAGGGAGGGCAGGGGTTAATACACATAGAATCCAAAATTATGGCAATGAGGCTGCATACATTGCAGAAACTCCTGTATTCTTCAGATCAAGTGCCTTGGGTTGTTTTTGGTCTGTATATACTCAAGAGTGTTGGAGGAATTGGTCTTGACAAACAGTTGTTCTTAATGCAGAAATCCTTTGTGGAGAAGACGCATTTTTTGCCTTTCAGTTTTTATGAATCAGTGTTCAAATCATGGGATTGTTTTAAACTGTTAAGACAGGAGGATGAGCATTATGGTATTGCAGAACCTCTTTTTTTTAATCCCCTTTTTGAAATGCCATCTACTGTATCATCATCTATAATTGCCAAATCTTTGAATGCTGGCATTACTAAAGTTATTGACTTGATTGATTTAACGAAAGGACAGTGGCGAACTGCACAGGAACTAGCTGACCAAATTGGGATAACTTCGGTTAGAATTGTGGAGGGATTAATTAGGAATTTTAAGATTTCTTTCCCTACGACGCTGAATTCTTTTATTAACAATGTTCTTTTGAATGGTTTTATTTCTCAGACATTTCCTGAGTTTAAGGTTGTTCTTAAAGACTGTGAGTTTGATGAGGATATAAGTCTAACAAACATTCTGAAAGGTTATGGGGATTTGGTGTTTCATTGTATTGAGAAAAAAAAGTTATATCATGGTTGTGTTAAATCTGTACATTATGGACAATTGAAACATAGACCGGACACTAAATGGAGGTCTTGGCTGTCTATTTCTGATGAGGTATGTCCATCCTGGAGATTACTGTACAAACCTCCTATCTCAAAGAGATGTGGGGACCTTCAGTGGAGGTTACTGCATTGCATTGTTGCCTCAAACTCTTTTATTTCAAAGCTTAATGAGACCGTTTTGCCAATATGTCCTTTTTGTAATGCACTTGATACTGTTTTTCATATGTTTAGTGAGTGTTTCAGACTCTGCTCATTGTTTGAACTATTGGAGAAGATTATTGTTAAATTGGGTTTCTCATATACTAATAGTCTATTTATATTGGGTTGCCGATATAAGAGGTCTTTGCAACAACAGTGTACACTTGCCAATTTTTTAATAGGGCAAGCTAAACTAGCCATTTTTAAGACACATCAGTGTAAAAATGCTGGTGAGGATGTAAATATGGTGACCCTTTTTAAGTCTCTAGTGAAGTCAAGAGTGGTCATTGAATATACTTATTATCAGCATACTAACAATGTTCTGTATTTTGAATGGAGATGGGGTGTTGGAGGGGCTTTGGTGACTATAAGCGAAACAGGGAATCTGGTATTTAATTGGTAATATGTAATGTTATTTTAATTTTTTTTTGTTTTTGTTTTTGTTTTGTTAATTTTATAATGTTTGTAAATTAAAGAGGTTTTAAAAGTCAAAAGTCTCTCTCTCTCTCTCTCTCTCTCTCTCTCTCTCTCTGTGTGTGTGTGAGCGCATGTGCGGAGTGACTGGGAGGAGCGCGTGAGTGTTTGAGCGTGTGGCGGCGTTTTTGAGTGAGTTTTTTTTCCTTTTTCCCTTTTCCTCTAATAATTTAGTTTAATTTAGATTGTAGTTTATTTAAAGCTGTTGGGGATTGTGAAAAATGTCGGCAGATTCTGATGGGTTTGCTAATTTAACTGCCCGGAACGGCTGTAAATGTATTCCTGATGGATCTATCACAGTTGAAGACTGCTTGACTGCTATTAGTAGTGAAATAGGTGCTCGGAACATACTGTCAGCATCTAGAATGAATAAAGCTGTCGTTGTGTTTTTGAAAGAAGAGTCTATGGTTCATCATTTAGTAGAAGTTGGCTTAGCTGTTGGTGATGCTTTTCTGCCTGTTTTACCGCTGTCGAGTCCTTCTAAAAAGGTAATTCTTTCTAATGTGCCTCCGTTCATCTCCAATGACTCACTTGAGCGATTACTTGGCCGCTATGGTAAAATATTGATGCCGATTAAAATGATTCCCCTTGGGGTTAAAAATCCTGATTTGAAGCATGTGATGTCCTTCCGGCGTCAAACGTTCATGATTTTGAATGTCGAGTTTCAAAACTTAGACGTTTCAGTGAAATTGACTTTGTTAGGTAAAGATTATACAATTTTTATCAGCACGGATTCAATGAAATGTTTCTCTTGTGGGATTTTTGGTCACACAAAAAAGAAATGCCCATCTAATAAGGTGGCTAAACAAAATGAGATGGAACCTAATATTTCTTCGGAGATAGCGGCTACTACCCCGGTAAATAATAATCAGGATTCAGGCAATAAAACTGATGAGCGCGCTGTGTCGGATTCTTTGTCTAAAGATGAAGAATATCCGGAAGAGCACGCAACGAAAAGTTGTGCTAAAGAGGGGGAAAATTGTTCGGTGAATGTTAGTGAACTTGATAATATCAGCAGTGAGACTAGCGATGCATTAGAGATCGCTGTTGCGGGAACCGGCGATCCAGAACGCGCGGCCGAGCCAGGTGAGCTCGCGGGAACCGGCGATCCAGAGCGCGCGGCCGAGCCAGGTGAGCTCGCGGGAACCGGAGAGTCGCAGGACTTGCACGCACCTGCTGGCCTGACACCGAGTGAGGTGGCTCAGCTCACCGAGAGAGGTGAGACTCAGTCCATAGATATGGATTCTGATAGCGAGGAATCTGATATTGTAGATTATTACACGGATTTCAGTTCACAGGGAAGTAATGTGGAAAAGAAAAGTAGCCTTCAAATGAAGCCTCCTTATTATACGGTGCAGCAAATTAATGATTTTCTTGACAGCACTTTTAATCAGCGAAGACCAAAATTAGAAAAGTATTTTTCTGATTTGCAGCTTTTTGTTGATTCTTGTGTTTTGGCTATGAGAAAAGCTTCATTGGAGGAGCTTGATCAGCCAAAACGATATAGACTCAAGAAACATGTGAGCGCAGTTAAAAAAAGATTAGAAGTTAGAAAATATTAATAGGGCCATGTTTATTAACAGGGTGATATTTTGGGCGGTTTTTTGCTTTTTCTTTTCTTTCCTTATGACAACCTTAAGTATTGGGACCTTTAATATCAATGGTTGTCGGGGTATAGAAAAGAGAGCAGCTTTATTTGATTATTTGCGCTTAAAGAAGGCAGATGTGATTTTATTACAGGAAACGCATACAGATCAGCAGAATGAGAGACAGTGGATTGGTGATTGGAAAGGCAATGTTTTTTTAAGTCATGGAACAAACCTCAGTGCAGGTGTTGCCATCCTTTTTTCCCCAAGTGTCAGTAGTCAAGCAGACATGGTTGAGGTAGTGCCTGGTCGGATTCTGAGAGCTGATATTGCCTTGGGTGATACACATTTTTCTTTCTTTAATGTGTATGCCCCAAATGTTGGTCAAGAACGTATCATGTTTTTCGGAATACTTTCTAAGGCATTATCAAAGTGTCCTCAGGGAAATATTATTGTACTTGGTGGTGATTTTAATTGTACTGTTAATTCAGACCTAGACAGGAATCATGATGAACCTCACCCTTCTTCTGCTGAGAGTTTAAGGAAATTAATTAATGATCACAATTTAGTTGATTTGTGGAGGGAGGCCTTTCCTGGGGTCAGACAGTATACATGGCTAAAAGCTAATTCCAATAATATGTCAGGAGCTAGACTTGACCGTTTCTATGTTGTAAAAAGCAATAGGAGTAGGTTTTTTAGTAGCTCGATTTCGCCATCCTTTCTTTCTGATCATCACTATTTATCTATTGTAGTTTCGGTCTCATTTTCTGGATTCTCTAAATCACATTGGCACTTTAATAATAGATTATTGCAGGACTGCACTTTTATTCACTCTTTTAATCTTTTCTGGAAAACTTGGAGAGAGGAGAGATGCCGTTTTCAGTTGTTGAGTCAATGGTGGGACATTGGTAAAGCACAAATTAAGTCTTTTTGCCAACAGTACACTGCACATAGTACTACAGCCCTTAAAGAAAAAATGAAGATTCTTGAGCAAGACATCCTTGGGCAAAGCAGTGACTCTACCCACAATAATTCATCTTCCATTGACTCTGTTGCAAGAGATAAGCTCCTTTTAAAGAACTTATTGGAGGAACGAGGAAAAATGGCACTTTTAAGGACCAGGTTTGCCCAGCTGAATGACATGGATGCTCCTACAGTTTTCTTTTTCGGACTTGAAAAAAAGTCAAGAGAACAGACATTTTTTCATCAATTGAAGATTCCATGTGGCAGAGTTACAACTGACCAACGGGACATTCAAAGTTATGCTCTTTCCTTTTATAAAGATTTATACTCCTCTGAAACATGTGACGGAGCAGCAACTGGTGAATTTTTAAGTGACTTATCTAAGCTATCTGAAGAGGAGCGTGATGACTTAGACAATTCTTTATCATTTGGAGAACTTTCACAAGCTGTTCAGGAGATGAGTGCTGGGAAATCACCCGGGTTGGATGGACTCTCAGCAGAATTTTACAAGTGTTTCTGGAATCTAATTGGACATGACCTTTATGATGTTTTTCTTGAATGCATTGATCAAGGGACTCTTCCTTTGAGTTGTCGAAGGGCAGTTTTGACATTAATCCCAAAAAAGGGTGATCTTGGGTGTCTAAAGAACTGGCGCCCGGTATCATTGATCTGTGCTGATTTCAAGATTTTATCTAAGGCATTGACTAATAGACTTAAAACATATATGGCATCTGTCATTCATAAAGACCAAACATTCTGTGTGCCCAAGAGATCCATATTTGATAACCTTTTTTTTCTGAGAGACATTATTACAGTTGCAAAAATGCACAATATGGACATTGGTCTTCTTTCATTGGATCAAGAAAAGGCGTTTGACAGGGTGGATCATCAATATTTATTTAAGACCCTGGAAGCCTTTGGTTTTGGTCCTTATTTTGTTTCTCTCATTAAATTGTTATACAATGAAATTTACAGTATGTTAAGACTGAATGGCTCATTAACTAGGCCTTTTTCTGTAACCAGGGGGATAAGGCAAGGGTGCCCTCTTTCAGGGCTTCTGTATGCCATTTCTATTGAGCCTCTCCTGGTTTCACTTAGGAGGCAACTACGTGGTGTTAATGTTCCCAGTTTCCCCAATGCAGATCCAGTTAAATTAACAGCTTACGCAGATGACATAACAATAGTTATAAAAGACTCTGAAGATGTTTCAAGATTGATATCTTCTTTAGATAGATTTCAGCAAGCTTCATCTGCCTGTATTAACTGGGGGAAATGTGCATCTTTGCTGTTGGGAGACTGGCGATCTGTAGGACCTCCTCAGCTGCCACAGCAATGCAGATGGGCCCGAGATGGTTTTAAAGTACTTGGTCTTTATTTTGGGACTAAAAGTTACACCGAAAAGAACTGGGAAGGGCTATCTGATCGGGTGATCTGTAGAATTCATAAGTGGCGATGGATTCTTCCACAGCTCTCCTTT
This sequence comes from Gobio gobio, assembly GCF_949357685.1. Taxonomy (NCBI): domain Eukaryota; kingdom Metazoa; phylum Chordata; class Actinopteri; order Cypriniformes; family Gobionidae; genus Gobio; species Gobio gobio. The sequence goes on along the minus strand of NC_137116.1, from coordinate 27,917,802 downwards.
AGAGGGAGATGTTTGGTTATTAATAACTTGGCAGCGTCGATGCTATGGCATAAATGCACTGTTCTGGATCCTCCTAAAGAATTAATTGTTGGAGTTCAAAAGGCATTTGTAAAGTTTTTTTGGGACGGTTGCCATTGGCTTCCTCCAGGTGTCCTTTATCTTCCTGTGGCAGAGGGAGGGCAGGGGTTAATACACATAGAATCCAAAATTATGGCAATGAGGCTGCATACATTGCAGAAACTCCTGTATTCTTCAGATCAAGTGCCTTGGGTTGTTTTTGGTCTGTATATACTCAAGAGTGTTGGAGGAATTGGTCTTGACAAACAGTTGTTCTTAATGCAGAAATCCTTTGTGGAGAAGACGCATTTTTTGCCTTTCAGTTTTTATGAATCAGTGTTCAAATCATGGGATTGTTTTAAACTGTTAAGACAGGAGGATGAGCATTATGGTATTGCAGAACCTCTTTTTTTTAATCCCCTTTTTGAAATGCCATCTACTGTATCATCATCTATAATTGCCAAATCTTTGAATGCTGGCATTACTAAAGTTATTGACTTGATTGATTTAACGAAAGGACAGTGGCGAACTGCACAGGAACTAGCTGACCAAATTGGGATAACTTCGGTTAGAATTGTGGAGGGATTAATTAGGAATTTTAAGATTTCTTTCCCTACGACGCTGAATTCTTTTATTAACAATGTTCTTTTGAATGGTTTTATTTCTCAGACATTTCCTGAGTTTAAGGTTGTTCTTAAAGACTGTGAGTTTGATGAGGATATAAGTCTAACAAACATTCTGAAAGGTTATGGGGATTTGGTGTTTCATTGTATTGAGAAAAAAAAGTTATATCATGGTTGTGTTAAATCTGTACATTATGGACAATTGAAACATAGACCGGACACTAAATGGAGGTCTTGGCTGTCTATTTCTGATGAGGTATGTCCATCCTGGAGATTACTGTACAAACCTCCTATCTCAAAGAGATGTGGGGACCTTCAGTGGAGGTTACTGCATTGCATTGTTGCCTCAAACTCTTTTATTTCAAAGCTTAATGAGACCGTTTTGCCAATATGTCCTTTTTGTAATGCACTTGATACTGTTTTTCATATGTTTAGTGAGTGTTTCAGACTCTGCTCATTGTTTGAACTATTGGAGAAGATTATTGTTAAATTGGGTTTCTCATATACTAATAGTCTATTTATATTGGGTTGCCGATATAAGAGGTCTTTGCAACAACAGTGTACACTTGCCAATTTTTTAATAGGGCAAGCTAAACTAGCCATTTTTAAGACACATCAGTGTAAAAATGCTGGTGAGGATGTAAATATGGTGACCCTTTTTAAGTCTCTAGTGAAGTCAAGAGTGGTCATTGAATATACTTATTATCAGCATACTAACAATGTTCTGTATTTTGAATGGAGATGGGGTGTTGGAGGGGCTTTGGTGACTATAAGCGAAACAGGGAATCTGGTATTTAATTGGTAATATGTAATGTTATTTTAATTTTTTTTGTTTGTTTTTGTTTTGTTAATTTTATAATGTTTGTAAATTAAAGAGGTTTTAAAAGTCAAAAAGTCTCTCTCTCTCTCTCTCTTTCTCTTTCTCTTTCTCTCTCTCTCTCTCTCTCTCTCTCTCTCTCTCTCTCTCTCTCTCTCTCTCTCTCTCTCTGTGTGTGGAGGGGGATGGCTGGATATCCGTTGCCTGCAGCATACAACAGCATTCTGATGGTGTAAAGTTTAACTCATACATTTGTAGGCATAAATGTGGTGTATTCAGATTACTTTGATATAGTTATTTTACATTTATTTGTAAATAAATAAATTTTACATATTTGAAAGTGATCTATTTCATCCTATGACATTAAAAATCATCTACATTTAAATGACATCATGGGTGTGGCTTGTGGTGATAGTGGCATCAGCTGCTGCGGTAAATGTGACACATTCGAGCGATTAAAAAAAATTATCCTGTTTAAATGCATATTGCCTGCCATGCACAGTTAAGGCGGTGCCACCGGCTTGGGCCCGTCATCGCTGCTCGCAGCTTTAATTATTATTATTATTTTATCGACTTCTCTGGCACTTTTGGGGCCCTTACCATGCTCAAAAACTCTTGAAACTTTGCACACACATCGGAATGCGCGGCCATCAGAGCCGGGCTGAAGCTGGTACCCGGGCGTGGTAGGGGGGCTCGACAGCGCCCCCTAAAGTGGTGTCTGAAAACTTGGTCTATATATCAAACACACTTGCACGTACATGTATGAAACTCGGTACACATATAGACCTCATCGGGCCAAACAACTTTCGTGCTCTAAGTTACGTGTCAGCCCAACAGGAAGTGAGCTAATATGGGTTGTTCTGAAAACACATGCTCTGGAATTTAATATACTCCTCCGAGGCCATTGTTTCAATCAGTGCCAAACTCGGTCAGCATGAAGTCAAGACACAGAGGATGCTAAATTGCGAACGGATTTTTGATATCTTAAACGGTTTGGCCGTGGCGAAGCAACGAATTTATGGCGAGAAAAGGTAAACAGGAAGTGTGTAATAACTTGTGCAAACATTGACTGATTTGGATGAAACTTCAGCTGTGTGTTCGTTGTAAGAGGCCGATCACATGGATATGACTTTTGTGAGTCAAAGTTATAGCGCCACCAACTGGCAGCAGGAAGTGTGTCACTTTCAAAAATGCTTTGAATCACCATCTTATTTTCACCAGATTGACTTCAAACTTCATCAGTATAATGTGAAAACATGACAGATAGAGACATATGAATGAATTCCTGATATTTCAAATAATGCTGCCATGGCAACATGTCAAAGTTTAATAATGTTTTTGGCTGTTTGTGTGCCCTCCCCACTATCACCAAAAGGTGGCAGTGTTGTATTATTTTTGAAACTCCATTTCTCTCTCTCTCTCTCTCTCTCTCTCTCTCTCTCTGTGCTTGTTTTTGTGATTTATGAGGACACAAATGTGTATGATGACATACACTGGTATTACAACGTAGTGGTTAATGTGGACATGAACTATGACACTATATCACTACTAATACAGGACTAATTTTCTAAATGACATTTGAGTTCCAATTCTTATCATCTGACAGCCGTGATTTCATGTACTCATTCAGACAGAACTCTTTTTTAAAACAGAGTGTGAGTGTGTTTTCTATACATGTGCTTTACAGAAGGTCATGTGCTGTGTTTGCAAAGATCACTTTTGACACATTTGTCTTTAAATTCATTATTTACTGACATAGTTCAAATTTATTTTAAAACAAAATTCACATTATTTTCTACAAGTGTCTGTTTATAAGTGTCTTTTTTCACAGAAAGTTTTTGTTTGAACGTGAATATTTGTATAATTCAGGGTCTGAGTTTTTACGTTCTCCTCGTAGGTGATTTATTCAATCTCCACCAAACTCGGTCAACGTGAAACGGAAGCTTAACGCATTAAAAATATTTAACGCAAATAACGCAGCGTCCGTTATTATATCCATTTTTGCTTAGCGTTACATGATCACCACGCTCCTATTCATGTAAATTCTTCCAAGCGCGACAAGACACAAGAGAGCGCGCTGTATGCCAGTGTCCTGTCTGTGTGTGTGTGTGTGTGTGTGTGTGTGTGTGTGTGTGTGTGTGTGTGTCAGTGTCAAGTCTGTGTGTGTGTGTATGTGTGTGTGTGTGTGTGTGTGTGTGTGTGTCAGTGTCCTGTCTGTGTGGATGCGTCTCATGTCCGCTAATCAAGGGACACTGACACACACACACACACACACACACACACACACACCAGGCCCGTCGCGACAAGGCAGGCAAACCAAGCAATTGCTTGGGGCCCCGAGCTGGCCTGGGGCCCCAAGACAGCGACAGGTTAAGAATAAAATGAAACGACAAACTGTGTGAGTGCCCCATTGATAGTCAATGCAGTAAAGTGCAATGACACTGTTATCGGGATCCCCCTTAAAAGGCCCCCTCTCAGTAGTCGCTGACAGCAGCCAGCCAACCACGCGATCTCTGCTGCGGCAAAATACAAAACATCCTCGGATTTGAAGCGTTTTTTTATGCTTCAGGAAGCCAGAAAATAAAAAAGAGAAAGAAAGAGGAGGATAAGAAAAAAAACAAGATAGCGGTATGTGATAAATTACACTGGATAAAATAGCTCTACTTGTCTTGTACAAAAATGGTGTAAGTTTGCAGCAGGTAGGCTAGCAAAAATATGTTTATGTTAGCTATCGTTACCTGCCTGACGGCAAATGCTGCTTGTAACGAACAGTTAGAGCAACTTTTTTTTTTTCGAACAGACGAAATTACATGAGATTGCTATAGCTTTGTAATATGTTTTTATGAAAGTGGCATAGCATGCTATACTAACTAGTATTTATGCTATGCATAAATAACCTGGAATAGTTAATATAGCATGCTATATTAACAATTATTATAAACATTATTTAACCAGAAAGAGGCAGAGGAACAATATTTTTTTTCATAGCTTATCTTAGTGTGCTAGTGTCGGGATATATACGGTAGTGACAGTTTGCAAATATGACATTATTTTTATAAGTTACCAATGGATCTTGAACAATTACTTTATTCTGTGGCAATTTTTACACTGTTACATTTTGAAGTACAGTATCAGGACAACCCACATGTTTTACTGGTACTGTTTATTAACTATTTATCAAGGTATTATAGTCATCTGTTGCAACTTTATAATAACCATCTAGATAATGTTTATAGACAGTTTACAAACCAACTAGTAACCCTTAAGTATTCCCAAAGTGTTAGGAATATCTGGTCTGTCTATCTATGTAATGTTTATAGATGTTTTAAAAATTGTTAAAGGTTTACAATTTTTTTTTTAATGATACAGTGGTGTTTTTTGCAAATGTTTTCAAATTTTATGGACAGTATATGCAACAACAGTATTTGCACTGTCTCTATGTCCATTTTGCTTGGGGCCCCCAAATTTCTTCAAACGGCCCTGTGTGTGTGTGTGTGTGTGTGTGTGTGTGTGTGATATGTAGGTTTAGGGTGTGTGTGTGATATGTAGGTTTAGGGGTAGTGTAGGGGGATAGAATGTACAGTTTGTACAGTATAAAAACTAGGGGTGTAACGATTCATCTACTACATCGATGTATCGATTTATTTTCCTATGATCTAACTACATCGATCTGTGCTCGGCAAGTTGGCCTTCCGGACGACATATATCGATCTAACATCGTTTTAAAAGGTAATCAATTGATTGTATCGATCATAGGAAATAACGCATTGGATTTAAGCACGTCAGACTTTATATGGATGTTTTTTCTTAGCACTTTTAATGATAAAGGCGTTAAACGTTACTCGATTCAGTCTGCCTATCTGTGACATCATCGCAACGCACCAGCAGCAGCGCTCATTGAAATGAATGGGATCGTGTCGCTTTGTCGCTGCGTGTTGCTGGCGGTGTGAACGGGGCTTGAGAAAACAAAACATAGCATGGCGCATGGCAGAGGAGAAGCCAACGAGCGAGAAATTATCAAGCCACCAAGAGAAAGAGCTACCTGTACTTTCAACCCTTGCTTGTTACCTGTGCATTCCTGGCACCAGTGCGCCAGCAGAGCGAGTTTTTAGTACTGCTGGCGACATAGTGAACGCACTGAGAAGTGTTCTGAGGTCAGATCATGGTGATATTTTTGAAAAAGAAATCTGTAGAGTCATTGAAGAGTAGTTGGTTACATTTTATCTTTTGTTAAATATTGTTTGTTTATTAAACTGAGAGTAGTAGCAGGCCAGTTTATTCAATCTGAAGAAATGTTGGTTGCACTTTATTTTTGATATTAATATTGTATTTGTATTATTTTAATGTTGAAAAACAACAGCAAAAGTAGCAGGTAAACTTACTATTAATTAAACCTGAAGAGAAGTTAGTTGCACTTTATTTTTTATATTAATATTGTAATATTTTTATGTTGGAAAACAAAAGCAGAAGTAGCAGGTTAACCTACTGTTGAAATGTTGGTTGCACTTACTGTGCTTTTATTGAATATGTATTGAATATTGAAAATGAGAGCAGAAAAGGTTATCTTCCTGTTAATTCAACCTAAACTGTTGGTTGCACTTTATTCAAATAAAATTTTAATGCATTTGCCATTAATTGTTGTTTACTTGTTTGTTTATATCCATAATTAATTGATATACCGGATTCCCTTACAAGAAACAACAGGAATCTTGGAAATTTCACCTGCACTGACCAGTATCCAGATATTTATTTCAGTCACACAATTTTTGGCTAAAAAGTTACTGAATCGATTTCAAGTCACTGAATCGTTTCGGATCGTATCGTTCTAAATTAACCAATATCGTCCTTGAATCGTATCGACAACCTCAAATCGTGATACGAATCGTATCGTTGTTAAAACGAATCGTTACCCCCCTAATAAAAACCATTAAGTCTATGGAATGCCCTCTGCCTGTCTTTCCCCTTCCCCCTCACTCTCACCCTGTGAGTTTGTGTGTGTGCCTTTCTCTCAGTCCTTCCCCTCCCCCTCTCCCTCACTCTCACTCTATCACTGTGTGTGTGTGTGTGTGTGTGTGTGTGTGTGTGTGTGTGTGTGTGTGTGTGTGTGTGTGTGTGTGTGTGTGTGTGTGTGTGTGTGTGTGTGTGTGTGTGTGTGTGTGTGTGTGTGTGTGTGTGTGTGTGTGTGTGACTTTCTCTCTTGATCATAATTTAACCCTTTCATATAGGCTATCACAAATAACTTTCACTTGAAATAAAAACGTCATGTGATGTGTTTGCCAAGATCACGGATGATGCATATGTCTTTAAATTAATTATTTACTGATATAATATAAATGTATTAAAACATAAATTTCACATGATTTTATAAAAGTGGCTATTTATAATAAACTTCCATAAAATGTAGACACGCATCTTACTCTTACCTAACACTGATATTAAAATCATCTTTGCTGTTTCTGTGATTTGGTTCCATTTATTAATTTTGTCATTTATTTTTTATATTGGACCACACATATTGATTTCAAATATATTCAAAATAATTTTTTCAGAGAGTGAAATAAAAAAAACTTTCTCCCACCATTTAGATTTTATTTCTTTTTTTTGTTAAAATCTTGTGAATCTTGTTCAATGTGCAGAGTGCCTCTCTCTCAGTCCTTCCCCTCCCCCCTCACTCTCAGGCTCACCCTGTGTGTGTGTTTGAGTGTGTGTGCCCGCACGTGTGTGTGTGGGGGGGAGGGGGGTGTCTCTCTCACCCTGTGAGTTTGGGTGTGTGTCTTTCTCTCTGGGAATGATAATTTAACCCTTTCGTATCATAGACTATCACAAAAAACTATCACTTTAGTGTGAATTAGTAAAAAAGAACTACAAACACCTTGAATTAAATACTGGCCTTCTGGACTTACAAAATTTTGAGCAGGAAAAGATAACTTTTATCTATTTTATCCTATGACATTAAAATTAATCTAGATTTAAATTACATCATGGGTGTGGCTTGTGGTGATAGTGGCACCAGTTGCTGCGGTAAATGTGGCATATTCGAGCGATTCTAAAATATTCTCCTGTTTAAATGCATATTGCCTGCCGTGCACAGTTAAGCTGATGCCACCGGCGTGGTGGTGCCACCGGCTTGGGCCCGTCATCGCTGCTCGCAGCTTTAATTTTGTTTTGTTTTTTTCGACTTCTCGGGTACTTTTGGGGCACTTAACATGCTCGAAAACTCTTGAAACTTCGCACACACGTTGGAATGCGCGGCCATCAGAGCCGGGCTGAAGCTGGTACCTGGGCGTGGCAGGGGGGCTCGACAGCGCCCCCTATGGTGGGGTCTGAAAACTTGGTCTATATATCAAACACACTTGCACGTACATGTATGAAACTCGGTACACATATAGATCTCATTGGGCCGAACAACTTTCGTGCTCATAGTTATGTGTCAGCCCAACAGGAAGTGAGCTATTATGGGTTGTTCGGAAAACGCATGCTCTGGAATTTAATATACTCCTCCGAGGCCATTGTTTCGATCATTGCCAAACTCGGTCAGCATTAAGTGAACATATTCAGGATGCTAAATTGCGAGCGGATTTTTGATATCTTAAACGGTTTGGCCGTGGCGAAGCAACGAATTTATGGCGAGAAAAGGTAAACAGGAAGTGTGTAATAACTTGTGCAAACATTGACTGATTTGGATGAAACTTCAGCTGTGTGTTCGTTGTAAGAGGCCGATCACATGGATATGACTTTTGTGAGTCAAAGTTATAGCGCCACCAACTGGCAGCAGGAAGTGTGTCACTTTCAAAAATGCTTTGAATCACCATCTTATTTTCACGCGATTGACTTCAAACTTCATCAGTATAATGTGAAAACATGACAGATAGAGACATATGAATGAATTCCTGATATTTCAAATAATGCTGCCATGGCAACATGTCAAAGTTTAATAATGTTTTTGGCTGTTTGTGTGCCCTCCCCTCTATCACCAAAAGGTGGCAGTGTTGTATTATTTTTGAAACTCCCTTTCTCTCTCTCTCTCTCTCTCTCTCTCTCTGTGCTTGTTTAAGTGATTTATGAGGACACAAATGTGTATGAAGACATGGGTATTGGTATTACAACGTAGTGGTTAATGTGGACATGAACTATGACACTATATCACTACTCATACAGGACTAATTTTCTAAATGACATTTGAGTTACAATTCTTTTCACCTGACAGCCGTGATTTCATGTACTCATTCAGACAGAACTCTTTTTTTAAAACAGAGGAGTGTGAGTGTGTTTTCTATACATGTGCTTTACAGAAGGTCATGTGCTGTGTTTGCAAAGATCACTTTTGACACATTTGTCTTTAAATTCATTATTTACTGACATAGTTCGAATTTTTTTTTTTTTTTTTAATTCACATTATTTTCTACAAGTGTCTGTTTATAAGTGTCTTTTTTTCACAGAAAGTTTTTGTTTGAACGTGAATATTTGTAAAATTCAGGGTCTGAGTTTTTACGTTCTCCTCGTAGGTGATTTATTCAATCTCCACCAAACTCGGTCAACGTGAAACGGAAGCTTAACGCATTAAAAATATCTAACGCAAATAACACAGCGTCCGTTTTTATATCCATTTTTGCTTAGCGTTACATGATCACGCTCCTATTCATGTAAATGCTTCCAAGCGCGACAAGACACAAGAGAGCGCGCTGTATGCCAGTGTCCTGTCTGTGTGTGTGTGTGTGTGTGTGTGTGTGTGTGTGTGTCCTGTCTGTGTGCGTGTGTGTGTATGTGTGTGTGTCAGTGTCCTGTCTGTGTGGATGCGTCTCATGTCAGCTAATCAAAGGACACTGACACACACACACACACACACACACACTCGACGCATAGATAGACTCGCGTCAGTTTCCTGCTCACATCGAGTTCTCTTTTGCTCTTGAACAAACAATAACACAGAGGATTTTGAGTATTCTCATATTAGAGTCTTAAATTAGTTAAATAACGTCTTAAATGAACTTTAAAGAGTTGTGAGGAAATGAGATGCGCGGGACCGCGCGTGAGATCCGCGGTTGTTCTTAAAGTGACAAGAGCACTGATAATGCCTGTCATTAATGTTCATCAAAGAACAACGGGAACAGAGAAAATTGTAGCTTTAATGATGATTCATCTATATTTCATTTATTATTTATGCAGTTAAGGAAGGTTTGATAACTATGACATTTCTGTATAACAGGGAAGGCCATGGGTAAATATAACATTTATTATTTTGGGTTTATGTAAAGATTTTTTTAAGTTCACTTAAATTAAAAGTTGTTTTTTAAAGCCTAATAAATGTTGAAATTGGGAGCTTTCAGTTATACTGTAATGTAACGTCATTAATGTTTCATAGAGAATTTAGTATCAGTGATACTGGCCTTCATTCATAAAAACTGACAATACAACACATATTTACAATATGCTGTCTTTAAATTGTTTCTAAATTAATTTGGAGAGTAACTGAAATTATTACAATATCAAAATATTACAAACTTAAAATATTAAAAAAAAGTGTGTGTGTGTGTCATAGCTGTCAACATTGAACATTGAAAATAAGGGAGATTTCCCGGAATCCATCCACAAAATAAGGGATTTTTTTACACGATTCTTACCTACAAACTTAAAAAAAAGAGTCTAAAGAGTTTATAACTACACAAAATATTTTGATTTTGGCCGTCAGTGTCCTGATCCATCATTGCACATCACACTCATCTACTATACTCTCCTTGAAGTTTACTTCCCGCTACTTTTTCCCTCTTCCTCCCAACCGCGGCTGCAACTGTCTTCTTATTCTTCGATAGTAGCCTAAGCTAGTGTTTCCCAACCTTTTTTCAGTCATTTTATCATACGTCACGCTAGGGGTGTAACGGTACAGATTGCTCACGGTTCGGTTTGTATCACGGTTTAAGGTTCACCGTTTCGGTACGGTTCAGTATTTGTTATGTTCAGGGAAAAAAGGACTACTGTCAAATAAAAAAAAAGAAAATAATAAGAACAAATCATTTAAATACAAGCAGCAGCACAAATAAATAATATTGAGCAAAGATACTAATAAAATAAACTATGCTTTTCAGGTTTTTCAGGTACGTCTAACATTAGTTTTCAGGTACAGAAATTGATCAAATGTAAAATAACATTGCATATATGACTGTATAAATTAAAGATTAATCCTATTAAACTTACAAAAGTTATTCAATCAAGAGCAGTGAGTGATGCCCTTGTCTTTTGTTTGACATTAAACAGACAGCAGTAAAGGCTACTGCCCCTTTAAGACCTCGGATATGCGTCGTCTTTTCTGGACTGTATAAAGCTTACTTAAGCCATATACAGACTATGTCTGCTAGAATACTCATCAATATGTTGACATACTTTTTGCGTGAGTTTGTCCGTTCAAGAGCAAGACTTGAAAGAGAACTCAATATTTGCGCGCTGAGAGACGTGTGCGCGCTCTCGGATGAGTGCATGGAAAATTTTCTCACAGTGCGCGCGACTTCTCATTCGCGTCTTCTGGCACTAAACCAGATAGTTGCGTGTTCTGAGTTAACACAATCAGAACGTAAAAATACGGGATATTTTACGGGAAAATACTAAAACGGGAAGACAGCGGGAAAAGAGCTAAAATACGTGAGAAACCCGGAAAAAACGGGAGGGTTGACAGCTATGGTGTGTGTGTGTGTGCGATATGTAGGCTTAGGGGTAGTGTAGGGGGATAGAATGTACAGTTTGTACAGTATACAAACCATTAAGTCTATGGAATGCCATCTGCCTGTCTTTCCCCTTCCCCCTCTCTATCTGTGTGTGTGTGTGTGGGGGGGGGGGGGGGTCTCTCTCTCACCCTGTGAGTTTGTGTGTGTGCCTTTCTCTCAGTCCTTCCCCTCCCCCTCACTCTCACTCTATCATTGTGTGTGTGTGTGTGTGTGTGTGTGTGTGTGTGTGTGTGTGTGTGACTTTCTCTCTTGATCATAATTTAACCCTTTCATATAGGCTATCACAAATAACTATCACTTGAAATAAAAACGTCATGTGATGTGTTTGCCAAGATCACGTATGATGCACATGTCTTTAAATTAATTATTTACTGATATAATATAAATGTATTAAAACATAAATTTCACATGATTTTATAAAAGTGGCTATTTATAATAAACTTCCATAAAATGTAGACACGCATCTTACTCTTACCTGACACTGATATTAAAATCATCTTTGCAGTTTCTGTGATTTGGCTCCATTTATACATTTTTTATTAAAAATAATTTATTGGACCACCCATATTGAAATGAAAGCATGTTTTATGGTGCATAAGATTGGTGCACAAACGGTAGCTAAGGTAGCTCAAAAACACATGAAGAGAAGTGTTAGAATAAAACAACATCAGCATTCGAATGGTATTCTGAACTCATTCCAATTTGACCTTTGACATAATCTGACATGAAATTCATATAAATTGAATTGATCTCATAGATGTGGCTGTTGTGGTTTGTGGTCATAGCAGCACCAACTGCTGCAGTTAATGTGGTGAATTCAGATGACTTTGACATAGTCCTTTTATGTTTTCCCATTTTAAATGCCTATTGCCTGCCGTGCACAGTTAAACTGATGCCACCGGGGTGGCGGTGCCACCGGCTTGGGCCCGTCATCACTGCTCGCAGCTTTAATTAGGGCCCAAGCCCTGAAAGGGCGCAGAGCCCTATTGTTCTTCCTCAGATTATTCTTTGTTTTTTTTTTTTGTTTGTTTTTTTTTTGACTTCTCGGGTACTTTTGGGGCACTTAACATGCTCGAAAACTCTTGAAACTTCGCACGGGCGTCGGAATGCGCGGCCATCAGAGCCGGGCTGAAGCTGGTACCCGGGCGTGGCAGGGGGGCTCGACAGCGCCCCCTAAAGTGGGGTCTGAAAACTTGGTCCATATATCAAACACACTTGCACGTACATGTATGAAACTCGGTACACATATAGATCTCATCAGGCCGAACAACTTTCGTGCTCTAAGTTATGCGTCAGCCCTACAGGAAGTGAGCTATTATGGGTTGTTCGGAAAACGCATGCTCTGGAATTTAATATACTCCTCCGAGGCCATTGTTTCGATCATTGCCAAACTCGGTCAGCATTAAGTGAACATATTCAGGATGCTAAATTGCGAGCGGATTTTTGATATCTCGAAAAGTCTGGCCGTGGCGATGCAACGAATTTATGGCGAGAAAAGGGAAACAGGAAGTGTGTTTTAACTTGTGCAAACATTGACTGGTTTGGATGAAACTTCAGCTGTGTGTTCGTTGTAAGAGGCCGATCACATGGATATGACTTTTGTGAGTCAAAGTTATAGCGCCACCAACTGGCAGCAGGAAGTGTGTCACTTTCAAAAATGCTTTGAATCACCATCTTATTTTCACCAGATTTATTTCAAACTTCATCAGTATAATGTGAAAACATGACAGATAGAGACGTATGAAATGGATTCCTGAAATTTCAAATACTGTTGCCATGGCAACGTGTCAAAGTT
>NC_137116.1:27897294-27902294 GCF_949357685.1 Gobio gobio | reverse complement strand
ATATTAAATTCCAGAGCATGCGTTTTCCGAACAACCCATAATAGCTCACTTCCTGTTGGGCTGACGCATAACTATGAGCACGAAAGTTGTTCGGCCCGATGAGGTCTATATGTGTACCGAGTTTCATACATGTACGTGCAAGTGTGTTTGATATATAGACCAAGTTTTCAGACCCCACTTTAGGTGACGCTGTCGAGCCCCCCTGCCACGCCCGGGTACCAGCTTCAGCCCGGCTCTGATGGCCGCGCATTCCGACGTGTGTGCAAAGTTTCAAGAGTTTTCGAGCATGTTAAGTGCCCCAAAAGTACCTGAGAAGTTGAAAAAAAAATAAAAAAATTAAAGCTGCGAGCAGCGATGACGGGCCCAAGCCGGTGGCACCGCCACCCCGGTGGCATCAGCTTAACTGTGCATGGCAGGCAATATGCATTTAAACAGGATAATTTTTTTTAATCGCTCGAATGTGTCACATTTACCGCAGCAGCTGATGCCACTATCACCACAAGCCACACCCATGATGTCATTTAAATGTAGATGATTTTTAATGTCATAGGATGAAATAGATCACTTTCAAATATGTACAATTTATTTATTTACAAATAAATGTAAAATAACTATATCAAAGTAATCTGAATACACCACATTTATGCCTACAAATGTATGAGTTAAACTTTACACCATCAGAATGCTGTTGTATGCTGCAGGCAACGGATATCCAGCCATCCCCCTCCACACACAGAGAGACAGAGAGAGAGAGAGAGAGAGAGAGAGAGAGAGAGAGAGAGAGAGAGAGAGAGAGAGAGAGAGAGAGAGAGAGAGAGAGACAAGGTTTTTTTTTTTATCCTGCTTCAAAACTAACACAATGCTGCCATTTTCTGTCCATTGAGGGGAGGACATACAGAGAGTGGTATATAGATGAATTATTTTAAATAAATAAATATATTGATCTGAAAAATAGTATATTCATTTTAAATTCATCCAGGTTCAAGAGGTAAATTAACATCATCAAGAGAGAAAGTCTCTCACACACACACACACACACACACACACACACACACACACACACACACACACACACACACACACACACACACACACACACACACACACACACACACACACACACACACACACACACTCACACAGTGAGAAAGTGAGAGTGAGGGGGGGAGGGGAAGGGGAAGGAAAGGCAAGCATGCTAAGAAGAATTATACAAATATTCACGTTCAAACCAAAATATCTGACTTCCTGTTGGTCAGAGCCAATGACTGTAAAGTAGAAAGTATTTAAAATATCAGGAATCCATTCGTATGTCTATATCTGCCATGTTTTGTCATTATACTGATGAAGTTTGAAGTAAATCGGGGGAAAAAAAGACAGTGATTTAACATTTTTGAAAGTTACACACTTCCTGCTGCCAGTTGGTGGCCACACACACACACACACACACACACACACACACACACACACACACACACACACACACACACACACACACACACACACACACACACACACACACACACACACATAGACTTAATGGTTTTTATACTGTACAAACTGTACATTCTATCCCCCTACACTACCCCTACTCCTAAACCTACCATCACAGAAAACATTCTGCATTTTTACATTTTGATTAAAACATTATTTAGTATGTTTTTAAAGCTAGACAGTGAATTAAAGCATTTTTGAAAGTGACACACTTCCTGCTGCCAGTTGGTGTCCACACACACACACACACACACACACACACACACACACACACACACACGTTGGGTTTTCATGTTTTATGGGGACTTTCCATAGGCGTAATGGTTTTAATACCATACATACCGTATATTCTATCCCCCTTCACTGCCCCTGCCCCTAAACCTACCCATCACACACACACACACACACACACACACACACACACACACACACACACACACACACACGTTTTTTTTTATTTTTTACTTTTATTCCTCTTGTGCAGAACTCACACAGTACACATTTGGTCGTTGTTATTGTAGTTTACTTTAGTTGAGTATTTGTGCACATTTATGTGTGTGCGTGTGTGGTCAAACTGCAAACACAAAACAATTCACAATTATTATCTAGTAATGTTCACATCACCAAATACGTTTCTAAAACATTGTAACATCAGCTTTGTGTACTAAGCATTAAACTTTGTTTAACTAAATGCAACATATTTTACAGGCAATACAAACTGTAAATGTCTAAAACAAAACAAATATATAACATTTGGCGTTTAGGCGCTAATCGCAAATAGCGATCTTCATAGTGATACACAAACCATCACAACACTTAAACAACATAACACTTCTCACCACGCTGGGAATATAATGTAAGATAATAGTTTTAGCTGGAATTGTTAAATGTTCAAATCTTCATTTGAGATCAACATGGCTTTCTCACTCAGTTCTCTAAGTTCAGTTTGTTTTTCCCTGCACTTCTTCCTGCACGATCACATCACTTGCGCTCACCGGTCCACACACACACACACACACACACACACACACACACACGCATAGATAGACTCGCGTCAGTTTCCTGCTCACATCGAGTTCTCTTTTGCTCTTGAACAAACAATAACACAGAGGATTTTGAGTATTCTCATATTAGAGTCTTAAATTAGTTAAATAACGTCTTAAATGAACTTTAAAGAGTTGTGAGGAAATGAGATGCGCGGGACCGCGCGTGAGATCCGCGGTTGTTCTTAAAGTGACAGGAGCACTGATGATGCCTGTCATTAATGTTAATCAAAGAACAACGGGAACAGAGAAAATTGTAGCTTTAATGATGATTCATTTATATTTCATTTATTATTTATGCAGTTAAGGAAGGTTTGATAACTATTACATTTCTGTATAACAGGGAAGGCCATGGGTAAATATAACATTTATTATTTTGGGTTTATGTAAAGATTTTTTTAAGTTCACTTAAATTAAAAGTTGTTTTTTAAAGCCTAATAAATGTTGAAATTGGGAGCTTTCAGTTATACTGTAATGTAACGTCATTAATGTTTCATAGAGTAAATACTAAAGTAAATAAAGAGTAAATTTCATAGAGTAAAAATAAATACTATTGAGCAAAGATACTAATAAAATAAACTATGCTTTTCAGGTTTTTCAGGTACGTCTAACATTAGTTTTCAGGTACAGAAATTGATCAAATGTAAAATAACATTGCATATATGACTGTATAAATTAAAGATTAATCCTATTAAACTTACAAAAGTTATTCAATCAAGAGCAGTGAGTGATGCCCTTGTCTTTTGTTTGACATTAAAGGGTTAGTTCACCCAAAAATGAAAATTCTGTCATTAATTACTCACCCTTATGTCGTTCGAGACCCGTAAGACCTCCGTTCATATTCGGAACACAAATGAAGATATTTTTGTTGAAAGCTGATGGCTGAGAAAGGCTTCAGTTAGGCCTCCATTGGCATTCAGTACACTTATACTCCCAAGACCGATAAAAGGCACTTAAAATGTCATTACAAAGTCCATCTCACCACAGTGACTCTACAATAATCTTACAATGCGACGACAATAGTTTTTGTGCGCAAAAAAAAATCAAAATAACACCTTTATCCAGCTTGTTATTGCCTTCCGCGTGTGCCTCCACGACGCATGCGTGAGAATATGACGTAGCGCCGGGGCTCGGGATTCCATGAAATGCACACTCTAACCCCATTTTGAGAACTACGCCGAGACCTAAAGCACGATCAATGTAGAATCCAACAGCTGAGATACGCGCGTCTTCCTCTGATTGTAAACAAATCACTTCTGGGTCATCTGTCCGAACGCCGGATCTGCGTCATATTCTCGCGCATGCGTCGTGGAGGCACACACGGAAGGCAGTAACAAGTTGGAAAAAGGTGTTATTTTGATTTTTTTTGCGCACAAAAACTATTGTCGTCGCATCGTAAGATTATTGTAGAGTCACTGTGGTGAGATGGACTTTGTAACGATGTTTTGAGTGCCTTTTATCCGTCTTGGGAGTATAAGTGTACTGAATGCCAATGGAGGCCTTTCTCAGCCATCAGCTTTCAACAAAAATATCTTCATTTGTGTTCCGAATATGAACGGAGGTCTTACGGGTCTCGAACGACGTGAGGGTGAGTAATCAATGACAGAATTTTCATTTTTGGGTGAACTAACCCTTTAAACAGACAGCAGTAAAGGCTACTGCCCCTTTAAGACCTCGGATATGCGTCGTCTTTTCTGGACTGTATAAAGCTTACTTAAGCCATATACAGACTATGTCTGCTAGAATACTCATCAATATGTTGACATACTTTTTGCGTGAGTTTGTCCGTTCAAGAGCAAGACTTGAAAGAGAACTCAATATTTGCGCGCTGAGAGACGTGTGCGCGCTCTCGGATGAGTGCACGGAAAATTTTCTCACAGTGCGCGCGACTTCTCATTCGCGTCTTCTGGCACTAAACCAGATAGTTGCGTGTTCTGAGTTAACACAATCAGAACGTAAAAATACGGAATATTTTACGGGAAAATACTAAAACAGGAAGACAGCGGGAAAAGAGCTAAAATACGTGAGAAACCCGGAAAAAACGGGAGGGTTGACAGCTATGGTGTGTGTGTGTGTGTGTGCGATATGTAGGCTTAGGGGTAGTGTAGGGGGATAGAATGTACAGTTTGTACAGTATACAAACCATTAAGTCTATGGAATGCCATCTGCCTGTCTTTCCCCTTCCCCCTCTCTATCTGTGTGTGTGTGTGTGTGTGGGGGGGGGGGGGGGTCTCTCTCTCACCCTGTGAGTTTGTGTGTGTGCGCCTTTCTCTCAGTCCTTCCCCTCCCCCTCACTCTCACTCTATCATTGTGTGTGTGTGTGTGTGTGTGTGTGAGACTTTCTCTCTTGATCATAATTTAACCCTTTCATATAGGCTATCACAAATAACTATCACTTGAAATAAAAACGTCATGTGATGTGTTTGCCAAGATCACGTATGATGCACATGTCTTTAAATTAATTAT